>NW_028164424.1:0-132822 GCF_964263955.1 Coregonus lavaretus | reverse complement strand
GGAGGTGTCCGAGGATGGAATGTCCAGTGGATGTCTCAGTTAATTAAAAACAAAAAAGGTAATTGTTATTCTTAAAGATGTCCCGTTTTACTGCTGACCTAAACAGATCCATTTGACCCCATAAAAGAGCGTCCGTGGGATGTCTCAGTCAACCAAGAAAAAAGACCCAGAGGACCAGAAGGCCTGAAGACATACATCTTAAAGAGACTCCTTGAATCATTTATTCCTCATGGAGCATTTTGAAGGTGAGTTGAATTTTCAATATGATGAAGGCTTCTATATGTAACTATGCATATATATATATATATAATTATTTTTTATGTTGTATCTTATAAATGAATATTTTTAATAATGTATTGTATAAAATGATATAGTATATAATGAATGAGATGTTGTGTTATTGATTTTTTAAACGAGAATGGACTCTACCTACATATGTATATATCCTACTGTTTATACCAAACAAACGTCAATTTTATGTCTCAAGGTGTCTCAGAACCCATGAAAATGCATGCCAAACCAAGTCTCTACTCAAGAGTGGATCACTGGCTCCACCTAGTGGATGTACAGTTACATCACAGTTATAGAAAAATTACTAGTCAATTGATTATGTGTGTGTGTGTGTGTGTGTATCTAGAATGTTAGTATAATATTATATATATCTCTCTCTACCTACATATGTATTTATCCTACTGTTTTTACCAAACAAATTTCTATTTTATGTGAAGTGTCTAATCAAGAGCGGACCACTGGCTCCACCTAGTGGATGTTCAGTTACATCACAGTTGTATAAATAAATTACCCAGTACTATTCTATATCCCTCTCTCAATGGATAACAATGCACTCAATGGATAACAATGGTTTTTTAAATATTTAACAGTATTTCAATATTTGGTTTTTGCAGACATTTTAAGACTGGATGACATACAATTTTCAGGTAATTAATATTATTATTTTATTTATTTGTTTTTTTTAAGGGGGTAGATCAGCTTAATATTGCAGATAGATTGTAACTTCCATCAATGTAATTGTCTGCATCACTTCCAGTCCCCCATGTTTTTTATATATATATACACACACACACATATTTACATTTACGTCATTTAGCAGACGCTCTTATCCAGAGTGAGTGAGTGCATACATTATTTAATTTTTTTCTCCATACTGGCCCCCCGTGGGAATCGAACCCACAACCCTGGCGTTGCAAACACCATGCTCTACCAACTGAGCTACATCCCTGCCGGCCATTCCCTCCCCTACCCTGGACGACGCTGGGCCAATTATGAGCCGCCCCATGGGTCTCCCGGTCACAGCCGGCCACGACAGATCCTGGATTTGAACCAGGATCTCTAGTAGACCACTGTGCCACTCGGGAGATAATACACATACACATACAAATACACATATATATATACATATATACACACATATATTCACACATACAGTGAGGGAAAAAGGTATTTGATCCCCTGCTGCTGTTTCTTCCATTTGCGAATAATCGCACCAACTGTTGTCACCTTCTCATCAAGCTGCTTGGCGATGGTCTTGTAGCCCATTCCAGCCTTGTGTAGGTCTACAATCTTGTCCCTGACATCCTTGGAGAGCTCTTTGGTCTTGGCCATGGTGGAGAGTTTGGAATCTGATTGATTGATTGCTTCTGTGGACAGGTGTCTTTTATACAGGTAACAAACTGAGAATGTGTACTTCCTAATATAAAAGGCTTATCAGGACTGATAAGAAGACAGGATGAAGTAGCATGCTGTGTCTCAACTAACAATGTTATGCAGACTTTCTTTAGAAAAGGTGAAGGCTTCTCTGCCAGACCTACCGGGAGAATCTGGACATTTTCTGCGACTTGGAGACTATGTGGTGGTAAAGGATTAAGGAAGTCATTGATGGACAACACCCAAGTGGGAAGGTTAGTAATAGGTGTTGATGGCTACCTTGATGGAGGGCCAAGTAAGAGAGAGAGATTCCTAGATCTATATGTACCATTGTAGGACTTTTCTAACGCAAAGGAGGAAGGTGGCACCGCTTCGGCGGATTATTGTTTTGTTTTGTCTGTGTGTTTTTGCAGCAGAGACTATTGGTACGCTGATAGAAGGATACACTCCACAGAGAGATGGTGATAATTGGAGAAGGACTCTGCATGATCATAGAACTAGTGAAGGAAGAAGAACTAGTGAAGGTCTACACCAACGGAGGTATGGATAGAGGGGAGATTGAACAGGTATCATGTCAACCGATGCTACAGATGGCTACGAGGAAACTGACGATCTGGAGATGATAGTAGGTATATACACTGCTAAAGTGATAGTATTGAGAATGCATTGAGATAATGATCTGTATTTATTTTCAGGATGAGGAAAGTAATAATTGAATTCTGAATGTTTATAATGTATGTTAATATAAGTATACATTCTGAAAGTTGTAATGGGTGATTAAGTTGAGAGTTTTCATTTTCAGTGATAAGGATAAAGTGAATAAGTATTGTCATTTTAAATTTGGTTGAGTTCAGTAATTTGGTTGGTTATAATTTATAAGATGAATGAGTGATTTAAGTGAATTATTAGTATGTATAAGCATAGAAATGTTTTCTATAGATATTAGGGGTTTAAACAGTGATACATTAAGGTCATGTCTTAGGATACATTTATATGATTTATTGAATAGACATTGTTGACTCATACTGTTTGAAACATGGAAGTTAAGGTGAGGATTGTGAATGAAATCATGAATATGTGATTAATTGGGTTAATGTATTAACATATTAGTCATTATATACATTTGAAGTATTGGGTGATATTGATATGGGTGTTTAGGGTGCTACATATCTATGTTGAATGGCAAGTAATTAATTGGTTCCTATCATGGGGTTATGATATTTTCATATGATGTGAATTTGGTTGAATTATTGAAGCAGGAATAGTCTAGGGATGTGATGATGTAACAGGGAGCGATAATAGAGGGGTATAATGTATATGTTATATTAGGAATATTAGGAGGTGGCAGGTAGCTTAGTGGTTAAGAGCGTTGTGCCAGTAACCGAAAGGTGGTAATTCCATAGGAACATGGATTGGCAAGTATTCTAGGTCCTCTAATGGCCATAGTAATCATTACAGCCATAGTTATGGGGTGTTGTTTTCAAATTTTTCGGGGATTGATTTTAAGATCTGTACGAACGATTACTAACATGCCTGTGATTACAGTTAGAGATGTATCAGTTAATGGTAATACAAGGAGGGAGAGGACTAATTATTATTCTTTGTCATCTTGTTCCAGTTCAGATTCCATTAATAATGTTGATTGAGGAATGGGAATGTTAAGTTGGAATGGTATGACATGGAATTAAGGTTTACAGGAAGAAGATGTGGACAGATGGCGATCTCAGTCGATCAGATAGATCCCCCAGGTGACCAGTGATAAGCTTGGGGGTCCTCTGACAGTGCATGGATGAGGAAGATGGATGTTTTTGTTATTTTTATATTCATGTGTTCAGATTATAGTTTCATGTAATTTCGTAATGGTTATGTAGAATTGTTGTGGATGATGTCATGATGGTCACAATTTATTTCTATGGATGTTTTTTTTTTAAATTTATTAGCATGTATCAGAAAAAGGGGTCATTTTAAAAGGGAGGATGTCTGTGGGATTCTTCCTTATATATAAAAATAAGGTTTTGACTACATAGATTATTAGCATGAATATATAGTAGTTAATTATCTGTTTATCTTTTACTCAGACTGAGTTTATAGAGGTTTGAGAGGTTTGATATCGCATAAGATAGATGACTGGGAATTTATACCTTTGTTGATTAAATATATGGAGAATCAGGTTGGATTCAGGTATGAAAGGTTGAAGGGGTCAATTCTCAGTTATCTAGCATAGTTTAGGATCTAGTCAGAGATATATGTACTACTGATTAGAGAATATTGAATTTTATATGAATTTATATGTGAATTGTTGGAGTTAAGTCATGTCACTTTCCACAAAAGAAAAAAAAAAAGATTGTAATGATGAAATGTCATAGTATTGTGTGGACAGAGGTAGAGTTACTGGGATAATTAGTTTGGGGCCATGAAGTCTACATTCCTTGTGTCAAAGCAGATTAGTGATTTTTAGGGTAGTGTGAGTGATGGACAGGATGTAGTGACCTGGGGGCAAAGGGTAATATTAACAGAGACAGGGAGGCCTACGATGGTTACCAGATGTATGTGAAAGGAAGATAACCAAGGGTATATAAAGGAGGGTGTTTCCTTTGTTAGTGAATTGGAAATAGCAAACGGCAAAGCTCTGTCCTTTGGTGTCTCTAACCTGGTACCGATTATAAAATATTTGCATTAACTTTCTACAGAATGTCTAAGTATATCCTTGCATCCTTGATTCTTTGATACCCGAGAAACTCATCATAACACCCCCTTTCAATCAGAAAGAATTCTGGCTCCCAGGTGTATTTTATACAGGTAACGAGCTGAGATTAGGAGCACACTCTTAAAGGGAGTGCTCCTAATCTCAGTTTGTTACCTGTATAAAAGACACCTGTCCACATAAGGAAGAAACACAAAATAACTGTCAATCTCCCTCGGCCTGGGGCTCCATGCAAGATCTCACCTCGTGGAGTTGCAATGATTATGAGAACAGTGAGGAATCAGCCCAGAACTACATGGGAGGATCTTGTCAATGATCCCAAGGCAGCTGGGACCATAGTCACCAAGAAAACAATTGGTAACACACTACGCCGTGAAGGACTGAAATCCTGCAGCGCCCGCAAGGTCCCCCTGCTCAAGAAAGCACATATACAGGGCCGTCTGAAGTTTGCCAATGAACATCTGAATGATTCAGAGGAGAACTGGGTGAAAGTGTTGTGGTCAGATGAGACCAAAATGGAGCTCTTTGGCATCAACTCAACTCGCCGTGTTTGGAAGAGGAGGAATGCTGCCTATGACCCCAAGAATACCATCCCCACCGTCAAATATGGAGGTGGTAACATTAAGCTTTGGGGGTGTTTTTCTGCTAAGGGGACAGGACAACTTCACTGCATCAAAGGGACAATGGACGGGGCCATGTACCGTCAAGTCTTGGGTGAGAACCTCCTTCCCTCAGCCAGGGCATTAAAAATGGGTCGTGGATGGGTATTCCAGCATGACAATGACCCAAAACACAAGGCCAAGGCAACAAAGGAGTGGCTCAAGAAGAAGCACATTAAGGTCCTGGAGTGGCCTAGCCAGTCTCCAGACCTTAATCCCATAGAAAATCTGTGGACGGAGCTGAAGGTTCGAGTTGCCAAACGTCAGCCACGAAACCTTAATGACTTGGAGAAGATCTGCAAAGAGGAGTGGGACAAAATCCCTCTGGAGATGTGTGCAAACCTGGTGGCCAACTACAAGAAACATCTAACCTCTGTGATTGCCAACAAGGGTTTTGCCACCAAGTACTAAGTCATGTTTTGCAGAGGGGTCAAATACGTATTTCCCTCATTAAAATGCAAAATAATTTATAACATTTTTGACATGCGTTTTTCTGGATTTTTTTGTTGTTATTCTGTCTCTCACTGTTCACATAAACCTACCATTAAAATTATAGACTGATCATTTCTTTGTCAGTGGGCAAACGTACAAAATCAGCAGGGGATCAAATACTTTTTTCCCTCACTGTATAGGTTATACACTGAGTGTACTAAATATCAACAACACCTTCCTAATATTGAGTTACCTCCCCACTTTTGCCCTCAGAACAGCCTCAATTCATCGGGGCATGGACTCTACAAGGTATTGAAAGCGTTCCACAGGGATGCTGGCCCATGTTGACGCCAATTCTTCCCACAGTTGTGTCAAGTTGGCTGGATGTCCTTTGTGTGGTGTACCATGAGCGTGAAAAACCCAGCAGCGTTGCAGTTCTTGACACAAACCGGTGTGCCTGGCACCTACTACCATACCCCGTTCAAAGGCACTTCAATATGTTGTCTTGCCCATTCACCCTCTGAATGGCACACACACACAATCCATGTCTCAATTGTCTCCAGGCTTAAACATCCTTCTTTAACCTGTCCCGTCCCCTTCATCTACAAGTGATATCAATAAGGGATCATAGCTTTCACCTGGATTCACCTGCTCAGTCTGTCATGGAAAGAGCAGGTGTCCTTAATGTTTTGTCCACTTAGTGTAAATTGCACAATAATGATCCATTGATGGATTTTCTTATGTAGTCTATTGTTTTCTCTGTATTGAACCTGCCTGCCACCCACCCCTTCTGGGGACTGTGGGTTATGAGACAACCCCCGCATCACTAGCTTGCATGTTCTGCAGCCTTGTAGAGATAGGGAGGGGATGACTGGGATGTAAAATCAATAACGAAATTGTTTTCACAATTAACATGCATTTTTTGTTCCAAATATGTTTTATTATGAAAAGTACAATATATCCATGTACAATTGTACAGTTATGGAGCATATGTCCATATACAATTGTACAATTTGTTTTTCAACATAAAAGACATACAAAAAAATATCACATTGGTATTTCAACAGTGTTATTGTAAGAGTTTAAATGTTTAAACAGAGGATACATCTAAAACAATATAAAACAAGAGCAGTATGTTCTGAGTATGTTACCTCAACGTCAACTCATAACGTCCCACTATAACTTCATGGGAGTCTAGTGGAAAGACTGCATGTTGCTTTGGGTGGATTCATCAACATTTGCAGAATATTCCTGTAATGTCAGATGGCATCTTGTCAGACGGCAACAGCCTAGTCGGCTGCAGACACTCATAAGGAGTTCAAGTAGTTTATTTGCCATTTGCAGGTATTAAAAGTAATACATACATTGTAATTCCTTGTTGGAGCTCATATAGGACAGTACATACCAGTGGAGGCTGCTGAGGGGAGGACGGCTCATAATAATGTCTGGAACGGAGCCAATTAAATGGCATCAAACACATGGAAACCATGGAAACCATGTATTTGATGTATTTGATATCATTCCACTCAATCCGCTCCAGCCATTACAAGCCTGTCCTCCCCAACTAAGGTCCCACCAACCTCCTGTGGTACGTACACACAAACAGTAAAATATATCATAAGTATATCATATATCATTTTGTGGTCCTCTGTAGCTCAGCTGGTAGAGCACGCCGCTTGTAACGCCAGGGTAGTGGGTTCGATCCCCGGGACCACCCATACACAAAAATGTATGCACACATGACTGTAAGTCGCTTTGGATAAAAGCGTCTGCTAAATGGCATATTATTTATTATTTTATAAGAACATTGATAAAACATGCAAAGTGGTAAGATCATAAAAGGAAAAAATGTTTAGTCATGTTCTAAAAGTATGATGGAAACAGTTTAGGTTGCTTGATTTAACAGGCAGATAGAACTGGGATAGAAGCTGTTCTGGAACCTGGGATCCAGAAACTGCCTAGCAACCATTGGTCCTCACTAGACTGGTGCCCTGCATGTCTATTTGTTCATTGGAGTTTATCAGGTGTTAAAGTGATGTCTGTGTTTGTTGGACACTTAGTGCTGGAATGAGGTGTCTGTTTGTTCCCAATTCTATCAGAAATGATGGTCCTCATTTGAAGGTCCTGTGTCAAGGTCCTCACTATTATAGGAAGATGTGTGAGTGTGTGTCCAGTGTGTGTGTATCCAGAGTGTGTGTGTGTGTCCAGTGTGTGTGTGTGTGTGTCCAATATGTGTGTGTCTCCTGTGTGTGCGTCCAGTGTGTGTGTTTGCGTCCAGTGTGTGTGTGTCCAGTGTGTGTGTCTCCTGTGTGTGTGTGTGTGTGTGTGCGTGTGTGTGTCCAGTGTGTGTGTGTCCAGAGTTTGTGTGTCCAGCATGTGTGTGTGTCCGGTGTGTGTGTATCCAGTGTGTGTGTGTTCAGTGTGTGTGTGTTTGTCCAGTGTGTGTGTATGTGTGTGTACCCAGTATGTGTGTCCAGTTTGTGTGTGTGTGTGTGAGTGCGTGTCCGGTGTGTGTGTGTGTCCGGTGTGTGTGTGTGTCCAGTGTGAGTGTGTGTGTGTGTGTCCAGTGTGTGTCTGTGTCCAGTGTGTGGCAAGTGTTTGTGTGTCCAGTGTGTGTCCAGTGTTTGTGTGTCCAGTGTGTGTCCGGTGTGTGTGTCCAGTGTGTGTGTCCAGTGTGTGTGTGTCCAGTGTGTGTACGGTGTGTGTGTCCAGTGTGTGTGTCCAGTGTGTGTGTGTCCAGTGTGTTTGTGTGTGTGTGTGTGTGTCCAGTGTGTGTGTGTGTCCAGTGTGAGTGTGTGTGTGTGTCCAGTGTGAGAGTGTGTGTGTGTGTGTCCAGTGTGTGTGTGTGTGAGTCCAGTATGTGTGTGTCCAGTGTGTGTCCAATGTGTGTGTGTGTGTGTGTGTGTCCAGTGTGTTTGTGTGTGTGTCCAGTGTGTGTACTGATACACGTGCACACACAGACACACACACACACGGACCCACACACACACACACAGTCTTTATATAACTTAGTTCAAGTGGTGGTCAGAATGTTTGTCTTAACTAGCCTGATAACTCCAACATGTCTGATATGAACATTGACATAAACCCTCTACATACTTGAGTTTCTCCAGTCTGCAGTGTGGATCCTCCAGTCCAGCAGAGAGCAGTCTGACTCCTGAGTCTCCTGGGTGATTGTAGCTCAGGTCCAGCTCTCTCAGGTGTGAGGGGTTTGACTTCAGAGCTGAGACCAGAGAAGTACAGCCTTCCTCTGTGACTAGACAGCCTGACAGCCTGCAAAGAGTCAAATCATATTAAAACCACACTGCTATTCTTTGGTGGTGAGTAATTGTACAACATTTTACATGTTCAGATATATCAGTGTCCTGAAACCTGCCATATCTATTCATAAATGATTGTATTTTTATTATAAATTATCATAATATTGCTTGTAGAGAGAAACATTTATATTACAAATATTTGAGTAGACTGACAAGAGCAGTTTAAAAAGCAGTATCAGTCAAAAGACAGACAGTGAGGTATCAGATTTAGATTGTATTTAGTATGCAGTCCACACCATATCTATTTTGACAGTGAAGCTAACATTTTAAATGTGGCTCTGTACTTCAGCATTTTGGATTTGAGATCAAATGTTTCATATGAGGTGACAGTATATAATGTCATCTTTTATTTGAGGGTATTTTCATACATATCTGTTTCACCATTTAGAAATGAAAGCACTTTATGTATCTAGTCCCCCTATTTGAAGAAGTTATAAGTATTCTGACCAATTCACTTATAGTGCATTAAAGTTTAGTTTTTGTTCCAAACATGTTGGTTGCATTTGCAGTTTGTTTTGGTTGTGTTTTGGGTTGTGTTTTGCCCGATAGTAACTTAATGGTGGATGATGACTGGAGTAATTTTCTGTCTAAGAGAGTAGATAACAGGTTTCTAAACACTACTAAATTAATCCTGATGATCCCATGATTAAGACAAATCATGAATGAATCATGAATAATAATGAGTGAGAAAGTTACAGAGGCTACAACAAAACATGCTAACCTCTCACCATTAACATCAAATAAAAGGTGACATTCTGTTCTGTTGCCTAATATGAAACATTCCATCTCAAATCCCAAATGATGGAGCATAGCACCAAATGTAAAACTGTAAGCTTCACTGTCCAAACACATATGGTGTGGACTATGTGTGCCTGGTAAACACATGTGGATCTGGTGAACAGTTATCACTTGTTGACCAAATACAGGAATACTGACCTCAGAGTCTCCAGTTTACAGTGGGGATTCCCCAGTCCAGCAGAGAGCAGCTTCACTCCTGAATCATTCAGGTCATTGTTACTCAGATCCAGCTCTCTCAGGTGTGAGGGGTTTGACTTCAGAGCTGAGACCAGAGAAGCACAGCCTTCCTCTGTGACTCCACAGAATGACACTCTGCAAAGAGATCATCATGATTTCACAAACACACTGTTAATTTAACACCAGTAGTGTAGAAGGACAATGGCAGATGCATTTGGTTTATTCTCTTAAACAACATATAGATTCATCTTCCGTCTCCTAGAATTGTATGGTCATATTGTTATACTAATGTCAAGATCAATGCATTGATTCAATATGTTTTTCAATAATACATATTTGTCTCTAAACTGAATATTTCTTCCTGATGATTAATACTTAAATGTCATTTTATGTACTCACAGAGCAGCTCTGGAGGCTTTGACCACTGGCAGCAGCCTCAGAAGACCTTCCTCTGATCTGGAGTATTTCTTCAGGTCAAACACATCCAGCTCCTTTTCTGAAGTCAGCAACACAAAGACCAGAGCTGACCACTGTGCAGGTGACAGTTCTTCTTCTGAGAGACTTCCTGATCTCAGGTAGCTTTGGATCTCCTCCACTAGAGAATGGTCATTCAGTTCATTCAGACAGTGGAACAGATTGATGCACCTCTCTGGAGAGGGATTCTCCCTGATCTTTTCCTTGATGTACTTGACTGTTTCTTCATGGCTCTGTGAGCTGCTTCTTGTCTTTGTCAGTAGACCTCGTAAGTGCTTCTGATTGGACTTCAGTGAGAGGCCCAAAAGGAAGCGGAGGAACAGGTCCAGGTTTCCTGTCTCACTTTGTAAGGCTTTATCCACAGCACTCTTGTAGACAGTAACTTCAGGCTTGTCTCTGAACAGCGCAAATAAGTTCTTGGCCGTTGATTGCGGATTGGCCATTAGATTCTCATTGTTGTTGATGAATGAGAGGAACACATATACAGCAGCCAGAAACTCCTGAATGCTCAGATGCACGAAGCAGTACATCTTGTCCTGGTACAGCCCACATTCCTCTTTAAAGAGCTGTGTGCACAATCCTGAGTACACTGAGGCTTCATTGACATCAATGCCAGCCTCTTTCAGGTCTTCTTCATAGAAAATCAGATTGCCATTCACAAGCTGTTGAAAAGCCAGTTTTCCCAGTGACAGAATGCTCTCTTTATTCCAGTGTGGACCTGTCTCTTCTTTCCCAAGATACTTTTCATTCTTCTGTTTGGTATGAAACTCCACAAGGTGTGAGTACATCTCAGTCAGAGTCTTGGGCATCTCTTCTGTCTTGTCTGTACTCAACATGTGTTCAAGGACTATTGCAGAAATCCAACAGAAGACTGGAATATGGCACATGATGTGGAGGCTCCTTGATGTCTTTATGTGTGAGATGATTCTGCTGGCCAGGTCCTCATCACTGAATCTCTTCCTGAAGTACTCCTCCTTCTGTGGGTCATTGAACCCTCGTACCTCTGCCACCTGGTCAACACACCCTGAAGGGATCTTATTGGCTGCTGCAGGTCGGGTAGTTATCCAGAGGAGAGCAGAGGGAAGCAGATTTCCCTTGATGAGATTTGTCAGCAGAACATCCACTGAGGTTGACTCTGTGACGTCACAACACATCTTGTTCTTCTGGAAGTCTAGGGGCAGTCGGCACTCATCCAGACCATCAAAGATGAACAGAACTTTGTACTTGTCGTAGTTGGAGATTCTTGATTCTTTGGTTTCCTTTGAGAAGTGATTGAGAAGTTCAATCAAAGTGTGTTTTTCCCTGTTCATCAAATTCAGCTCCCGAAAAGGGAATGAAAATACAAATTGGACATCCTGATTTGCTTTTCCTTCAGCCCAGTCCAGAACAAACTTCTGCACAGAGACTGTTTTTCCAATGCCAGCGACTCCCTTTGTCAGCACAGTTCTGATGAGTTTGTCTTGTCCAGTTAAGGGTTTGAAGATGTCGTTACATTTGACTGCAGTCTCTGGTCTTGCTTGTTTCCTGGTTGTTGTCTCAATCTGTCTCAGCTCATGTTCATTATTGACCTCTCCTGTTCCACCCTCTGTGATGTAGAGCTCTGTGTAGATCTTATTGAGAAGTGTTGGGTTTCCTTGTTTAGCGATCCCCTCAAATACACATTGAAACTTCTTCTTTAGATTAGATTTGAGTTCACGTTGGCAAATCACAGCAAGCTCATCTGAATGAAGAAATAACACAGAGGATATTAATATTACGTCAGTTTTAATGCCTACAGTATTCTAGGACTGTTATAAAATTTATTTATTTACTATTACTATCTGAATGTATCATTAATCTCTCTCTCTCTCTCTCTCTCTCTCTCTCTCTCTCTCTCTCTCTCTCTCTCTCTCTCTCTCTCTCTCTCTCTCTCTCTGTCTAAATTAATCAACACAACACATCCCTGCTGCTACTTGATGAGGTCACTAGGTGTTGTGTTAAGGCTGCTACAATATCACTTAGTTACACAGCTACTTTAGCTGTACTTTAGCTACAGCTTTTAAATGTTCTAAAACAGCATTCAACATGAGGTAGACAGCTCTTACTTTTCTCCAGTGTGTCAGCAAGCTCCTTCTGGTTCATTTTCCTCAGGACGTGCAGTGTGATCTTCAGAGCCCCCTCTCTGGCAATGCTCTCCTGCTTCTCATCTTCAGCATTCACCACTTCCTTATCCTGCTTCTGACTCTCAAAGCCTTCTGGGAGTTCTGGACTAAGAATCCTCTTGAACATCTTCAGCTCGTTCTTCACAAATGTCATAATATTCTCTTCAAGCAACTGAAATAAATCAAGTAAATAAGTTAAGCAAGAGACTAAATGCTTTCTCATTAACACATGAATGAATGATTTACAGATCAAATTTACTTGAGGTAAACAAAAACAAATGTACACATAACAGGACCACATACACTGAATATGGAGGCCAGGTCTGTTTGATGACTCTGGGAAGTCTGACCACTGAGAATCTCTGACTCTGATCTCTCCTGTTGGTTTCTGTGGACAAAACATCAGATTACATCTCCTCATCCAGGGAGTGCACACACACACACACACACACACACACACACACACACACACACACACACACACACACACACACACACACACACACAGGGAGGGAATGTAGTGTTTGTTTAATATTGTTTCAGGACTATGAAAATGGAAAAAAGGATTAGCCTATGGATTATGAAAACAACAAAAATAAATGGTAAAATGGGAGAGGAGAAATGACTAGAGACAGTGTTGTTTAACTCACTGACCATGACCCATGAGTTCTTCTTACCTTTGTTCACTAGAAAAGTCTCCCTCTCTGAACACTATAGGATGACCCATAGACTGGACACTCTTCATGGACACACAGCTGGGTACAGGGGAGGCTGGTCTCTCCTGCTTGATTGGACTTCAACACAACAGAGACAAACATTACGTCTCTCATCTACTCTGAGCTCAGATTTGGAAACATAACAAGAGTTTCATTCCAAAACGCTATATATCCATTTTCAGAATGTTCGTAAATTAGCTTCTATTGTTTAAAGAAATTATCAAATAAATGGTTGTGTTTTCTCACCATCTAATCATGGCAGGGGGTTGTTCAATAACAGCATGTATTTGTTTAAAATCGATCAAATAATGGCTTAATTTTAGAGAGACAAATGTTTTTTTTTGCAAAATGCTATATATCTGCCTCACTCTCAGAGAAATAAGTAGTACTAAGTAATTAAGAACTGTAGAAATGATACACTTGTGACATCAATATTTAAATGTATTTAAAAAATAATAATAAATACAGTAATATGAGATCTGTATGTAAAACATTTACGTTTTGTTTTTTAGTCATTTAGTCATTTAACATTTAGCAGATGTTTTTTATCCAGGGTCCGGATTCCCAAAAGCATTTTAAGGCCAAGTTCATCGTTAGAACCTTCGTAGGAGCATTGTTAAATCTCTGAGCTGTTTCCCAAAACCATCGTTATTAACGTTGCACTTGAAAACGCTCATATTCTAACACCCGCCTCAGACCACTTGTAGAACAGCCAAGTGCGTCGTTAGATGCTTTTTTGCCCTCCCACGTCACTTTATACACAGAAGATCTCCGCTAAACATAGAATCACATGGTTTATCCATCTCTTTGTGACCACCGATAAATTCAGAACAAAGTTGAATACAAATACAAAGTTGCCAATGTCTTTGCAATTGATTCAAACAAGGGACGTATAACAATTTGCTTCAAATGAAAACCGAGATAACTGCATTACAATATAAACAGTAGGCTATAGGCCTATTTCAATCATATTGAAATATATTCAATGTTCAATATATTTAGTTATATGTTGCTACTTGTAGACTACTGTCTGTAATTTGTCTCAATATATTTCATGATGTGTAGCCTAACATGTGCCCAATGATGTGCCGAATCTGTGATTTAGTGCATTTTTATTGTGTAAGCATTAGAATAAACTACCTCAATATTTGCAGCCGTAGGTAGTAATATCTTTCTAGAAGCTGATCCGTGGTCAGTATTGTGAAATAATTATAATTATAGGGAACGATTTGAATGGAGAAAACTGATCCGAGAGCAGCGCTCCCTTTCTTTCGATCCTATCAGTATCGATACATGCTCCACCGGACGTGATACCTTGTCATGCTGCTGATCCAGTTTCTACTGGTCTGCCTGCGGATCTGGAACTCTGACCTGTTCACCGGACGTGCGACCTTGTCCCGAACCTGCTGTTTTGACCCTCTCTCTCTCTCTCTCTCTCCCTCTCTCTCTCTACTATGAAAAGCCAACTGACATTTACTCCTGAGGTGCTGACCTGTTGCACCCTCTATAACCAGTGATTATTATTTGACCCTGCTGGTCATCTATGAACATTTGAACATCTTGAAGAACGAAATGTTTTACTCAGCATTGTTGGTTAAGGGCTCGTAAGTAAGCATTTCACAGTAAGGTCTACACCTGTTGTATTAGGAGCATGTGACAAATCTAATTTGGATTGATTGATTTGTTCATTTTATAAATGTTCTGTCTTTAGTAGTTGAACACATTATTACTTCAACCTCGTGAATGTGACAAACTGACACGTTTTCATGTTAGTCAAAAACAACTTTATATGGAAGGAGTGCCTTTGATTTGACGGCCTGCACATGCGCAGTTCGGCGTGAGACGACCGTTCGGCGTGAGACAACTGCTTGACCTGATGACATGTTTTTACGCATGACCTTCGAATTAAATTAAATGAAATTGTATGTCACATGCGCCGAATACAACAGTGGTACACTTTACCGTGAAATGCTTACTTACGAGCCCTTTCCCAACAATTTAGTTAAAAAGTAACAAAAATTAGCTAAATAAAAAAAGGAAATAGTAACATAATGAAATAATAATAATGAGGCTATAAGGAGTACCAGTACTGAGTCAATGTGCAGGGGTACCAGGTAGTTGAGGTAGTAACTAGACTATATACAAGGAGTACCAGTACTGAGTCAATGTGCAGGGGTACTAGGTAGTTGAGGTAATAACTAGACTATATACAAGGAGTACCAGTACTGAGTCAATGTGCAGGGTACCAGGTAGTTGAGGTAATAACTAGACTATATACAAGGAGTACCAGTACTGAGTCAATGGGCAGGGGTACCAGGTAGTTGAGGTAATAACTAGACTATATACAAGTAGTACCAGTACTGAGTCAATGGGCAGGGGTACCAGGTAGTTGAGGTAATAACTAGACTATATACAAGGAGTACCAGTACTGAGTCAATGTGCAGGGGTACCAGGTAGTTGAGGTAGTAACTAGACTATATACAAGGAGTACCAGTACTGAGTCAATGTCCGGGGGTACCAGGTAGTTGAGGTAATAACTAGACTATATATAAGGAGTACCAGTACTGAGTCAATGTGCAGGGGTACCAGGAAGTTGAGGTAATAACTAGACTATATACAAGGAGTACCAGTACTGAGTCAATGGGCAGGGGTACCAGGTAGTTGAGGTAATAACTAGACTATATACAAGTAGTACCAGTACTGAGTCAATGGGCAGGGGTATCAGGTAGTTGAGGTAATAACTAGACTATATACAAGGAGTACCAGTACTGAGTCAATGTGCAGGGGTACCAGGTAGTTGAGGTAGTAACTAGACTATATACAAGGAGTACCAGTACTGAGTCAATGTCCGGGGGTACCAGGTAGTTGAGGTAATAACTAGACTATATATAAGGAGTACCAGTACTGAGTCAATGTGCAGGGGTACCAGGAAGTTGAGGTAATAACTAGACTATATACAAGGAGTACCAGTACTGAGTCAATGGGCAGGGGTACCAGGTAGTTGAGGTAATAACTAGACTATATACAAGTAGTACCAGTACTGAGTCAATGTCCGGGGGTACCAGGTAGTTGAGGTAATAACTAGACTATATATAAGGAGTACCAGTACTGAGTCAATGTGCAGGGGTACCAGGAAGTTGAGGTAATAACTAGACTATATACAAGGAGTACCAGTACTGAGTCAATGGGCAGGGGTACCAGGTAGTTGAGGTAGTAACTAGACTATATACAAGGAGTACCAGTACTGAGTCAATGTGCAGGGGTACCAGGTAGTTGAGGTAGTAACTAGACTATATACAAGGAGTACCAGTACTGAGTCAATGTGCAGGGTACCAGGTAGTTGAGGTAATAACTAGACTATATACAAGGAGTACCAGTACTGAGTCAATGTGCAGGGGTACCAGGTAGTTGAGGTAATAACTAGACTATATACAAGGAGTACCAGTACTGAGTCAATGTCCGGGGGTACCAGGTAGTTGAGGTAATAACTAGACTATATATAAGGAGTACCAGTACTGAGTCAATGTGCAGGGGTACCAGGAAGTTGAGGTAATATGTACATGTAGGTAGGGGTAAAAGTGACTAGGCAATCAGGATAGAGATTACATCTCCTCATCCAGGGAGTGCACACACACACACACACACACACACACACACACACACACACACACACACACACACACACACACACACACACACACAGGGAGGGAATGTTGTGTTTGTTTAATATTGTTTCAGGACTATGAAAATGGAAAAAAGGATTAGCCTATGGATTATGAAAACAACAAAAATAAATGGGAAAATGGGAGATGAGAAATGACTAGAGACAGTGTTGTTTAACTCACTGACCATGACCAATGAGTTCTTCTTACCTTTGTTCACTAGAAAAGTCTCCCTCTCTGAACACTATAGGATGACCCATAGACTGGACACTCTTCATGGACACACAGCTGGGTACAGGGGAGGCTGGTCTCTCCTGCTTGATTGGACTTCAACACAACAGAGACAAACATTACGTCTGTTATCTACTCTGAGCTCAGATTTGGAAACATAACAAGAGTTTCATTCTAAAATGCTATATATCCATTTTCAGAAATGTTCGTTAATTTGCTTCTATTGTTTAAAGAAATGATCAAATAAATGGTTGTGTTTTCTCACCATCTAATCATGGCAGGGGGTTGTTCAATAACAGACATATATTTGTTTAAAAACGATCAATTAATGGCTTAATTTTAGAGAGACAAATGTTTTTTTTTGCTAAATGCTATATATCTGCCTCACTCTCAGAGAAATAAGTAGTACTAAGTCATTAAGAACTGTAGAAATGATACACTTGTGACATCAATATTTAAAATGTATTTAAAAAATAATAATAAATACAGTAATATGAGATCTGTATGTAAAACATTTACGTTTTATTTTTTAGTCATTTAGTCATTTAGTCATTTAGCAGATGTTTTTTATTCAGGGTCCGGATTCCCAAAAGCATTTTAAGGCCAAGTTCATCATTAGAATATTCGTAGGAGCATTGTTAAATCTCTGAGCTGTTTCCCAAAACCATCGTTGTTAACGTTGCACTTGAAAACGCTCATATTCTAACACCTGCCTCAGACCACTTGTAGAACAGCCAAGTGAGTCCTTAAATGCTTTTTTGCCCTCCCGCGTCACTTTATACACAGAAGATCTCCGCTAAACATAGAATCACATGGTTTATCCATCTCTTTGTGACCACCGATAAATTCAGAACAAAGTTGAATACAAATACAAAGTTGCCAATGTCTTTGCAATTGATTCAAACAAGGGACGTATAACAATTTGCTTCAAATGAAAACCGAGATAACTGCATTACAATATAAACAGTAGGCTATAGGCCTATTTCAATCATATTGAAATATATTCAATGTTCAATATATTTAGTTATATGTTGCTACTTGTAGACTACTGTCTGAAATTTGTCTCAATATATTTCATGATGTGTAGCCTAACATGTGCCCAATGATGTGCCAAATCTGTGATTTAGTGCATTTTTATTGTGTAAGCATTAGAATAAACTACCTCAATATTTGCAGCCGTAGGTAGTAATATCTTTCTAGAAGCTGATCCGTGGTCAGTATTGTGAAATAATTATAATTATAAGGAACGATTTGAATGGAGAAAACTGATCCGAGAGCAGCGCTCCCTTTCTTTCGATCCTATCAGTATCGATACATGCTCCACCGGACGTGATACCTTGTCATGCTGCTGATCCAGTTTCTACTGGTCTGCCTGCGGATCTGGAACTCTGACCTGTTCACCGGACGTGCGACCTTGTCCCGAACCTGCTGTTTTGACCCTCTCTCTCTCTCTCTCTCTCCCTCTCTCTCTCTACTATGAAAAGCCAACTGACATTTACTCCTGAGGTGCTGACCTGTTGCACCCTCTATAACCAGTGATTATTATTTGACCCTGCTGGTCATCTATGAACATTTGAACATCTTGAAGAACGAAATGTTTTACTCAGCATTGTTGGTTAAGGGCTCGTAAGTAAGCATTTCACAGTAAGGTCTACACCTGTTGTATTAGGAACATGTGACAAATCTAATTTGGATTGATTGATTTGTTCATTTTAAAAATGTTCTGTCTTTAGTAGTTGAACAAATTATTACTTCAACCTTGTGAAAGTGACAAACTGACATGTTTTCATGTTAGTCAAAAACAACTTTATATGGAAGGAGTGCCTTTGATTTGACGGCCTGCACATGCGCAGTTCGGCGTGAGACGACCGTTCGGCGTGAGACGACTGCTTGACCTGATGACATGTTTTTACGCATGACCTTCAAATTAAATTAAATGAAATTGTATGTCACATGCGCCGAATACAACAGTGGTACACTTTACCGTGAAATGCTTACTTACGAGCCCTTTCCCAACAATGCAGAGTTAAAAAGTAACAAAAATTAGCTAAATAAAAAAAGGAAATAGTAACATAATAAAATAATAATAATGAGGCTATAAGGAGTACCAGTACTGAGTCAATGTGCAGGGGTACCAGGTAGTTGAGGTAATAACTAGACTATATACAAGGAGTACCAGTACTGAGTCAATGTGCAGGGGTACCAGGTAGTTGAGGTAATAACTAGACTATATACAAGGAGTACCAGTACTGAGTCAATGTGCAGGGGTACCAGGTAGTTGAGGTAATAACTAGACTATATACAAGGAGTACCAGTACTGAGTCAATGTGCAGGGTACCAGGTAGTTGAGGTAATAACTAGACTATATACAAGGAGTACCAGTACTGAGTCAATGTGCAGGGGTACCAGGTAGTTGAGGTAATAACTAGACTATATACAAGGAGTACCAGTACTGAGTCAATGTGCAGGGTACCAGGTAGTTGAGGTAATAACTAGACTATATACAAGGAGTACCAGTACTGAGTCAATGTGCAGGGGTACCAGGTAGTTGAGGTAATAACTAGAATATATACAAGGAGTACCAGTACTGAGTCAATGTGCAGGGGTACCAGGAAGTTGAGGTAATATGTACATGTAGGTAGGGGTAAAAGTGACTAGGCAATCAGGATAGAGATTACATCTCCTAATCCAGGGAGTGCACACACACACACACACACACACACACACACACACACACACACACACACACACACACACACACACACACACACACACACACACACACACACACACACACACACACACACACACACACACACACACACACAGGGAGGGAATGTTGTGTTTGTTTAATATTGTTTTAGGACTATGAAAATGGAAAAAAAGGATTAGCCTATGGATTATGAAAACAACAAAAATAAATGGGAAAATGGGAGAGGAGAAATGACTAGAGACAGTGTTGTTTAACTCACTGACCATGACCCATGAGTTCTTCTTACCTTTGTTCACTAGAAAAGTCTCCCTCTCTGAACTCTATAGGAAGTTCCATAGACCGGTCACTCTTCATGGACACACAGCTGGGTACAGGGGAGGCTGGTCTCTCCTGCTTGATTGGACTTAAACACAACAGAGACAAACATTACATCTCTCATATACTCTGAGCTCAGATGGGGAATCATAAGAAGAGTTTCATTCCAAAACGCTATATGTACACTACCAGTCAAAAGTTTTAGAACACCTACTCATTCAAGGGTTTTTCTTTATTTTTACTATTTTTTACATTGTAGAATAACAGTGAAGACATCAAAACTATGTAATAACAGATATGGAATCATGTAGTAACCAAAAAAGTGTTAAACAAATCAAAATATATTTTATATTTGAGATTTTTCAAATAGCCACCCTTTGTCTTGATGGCAGCTTTGCACACTCTTGGCATTCTCTCAACCAGCTTCATGAGGTAGTCATCTGGAATGCATTTCAATTAACAGGTGCGCCTTATTAAAAGTTAATTTGTGGAATCTCTTTCCTTCTTAATGCGTTTGAGCCAATCAGTTGTGTTGTGACAAGGTAGGGGGGTATACAAAAGATAACCCTATTTGGTAAAAGACCAAGTCCATATTATGGCAAGAACAGCTCAAATAAGCAAAGAGAAACGACAGTCCATCATTACTTTAAGACATGAAGGTCAGTAAATACGGAAAATGTCAAGAACTTTGAAAGTTTCTTCAAGTGCAGTCGCAAAACCATCAAGTGCTATGATGAAACTGGCTCTCATGAGGACCACCACAGGAATGGAAGACCCAGAGTTACCTCTGCTACAGAGGATAAGTTCAAAGAGTTACCAGCCTCAGAAATTGCAACCCAAATAAATTCTTCACAGAGTTCAAGTAACAGACACATCTCAACATCAGACCCAAGAAACACGAGCAATGGACATTAGACCGGTGGAAATCTGTCCTTTGTTCTGGAGTCCAAATTGGAGATGTTTGGTTCCAACCGCCGTGTCTTTGTGAGAAGCAGTGTGGGTGAACGGATTATCTCCGCATGTGTAGTTCCCAACGTAAAGCATGGAGGAGGAGGTGTTTTGGTGTGGGGGTGCTTTGCTGGTGACACTGTCTGTGATCAATTTAGAATTCAAGGCACACTTAACCAGCATGGCTACCACAGCATTCTGCAGCGATACGCCATCCCATCTGGTTTGGGCTTAGTGGGACTATCATTTGTTTTTCAACAGGACATTGACCCAACACACCTCCATGCTGTGTAAGGGCTATTTTACCAAGAAGGAGAGTGATTGAGTGCTGCATCAGATGACCTGGCCTCCACAATCCACCAACCTCAACCCAATTGAGATGGTTTGGGATGAGTCGGACTGCAGAGTGAAGGAAAAGCAGCCAACAAGTGCTCAGCATATGTGGGAACTCCTTCAAGACTGTTGAAAAAGCATTCCAGGTGAAGCTGGTTGAGAGAATGCCAAGCGTGTGCAAAGCTGTCATCAAGGCAAAGGGTGGCTATTTAAAGAATGTCAAATAAAATATATGTTGATTTGTTTAACACTTTTTTGGTTACTACATGATTCCATATATGTTATTTCATAGTTTTAATGTCTTCACTATTATTCTACAATGTAGAAAATAGTAAAAATAAAGAAAAACCCTTGAATGAGTAGGTGTTCTAAATCTTTTGACTGGTACTGTATAATTTTCGTAAATTAGCTTTTATTGTTTAAAGAAATTATGAAAGATATTGGTGTGTGTTTTCACCATCTAATCATGCCATGGGATTGTTCAATGACAGACATTGTTGAAAATCTATCACTTGATGGTTTCATTTAACAGAGACAAATAATCATAGTTTTTGCAAAATGCTATATATCTGCCTCACTCTCAGAGAAATAAGTAGTACTGCTAGGTTTTACACAGTAAAAATATATATCTGCCTCACTCTCAGAGAAATAAGTAGTACTGCTAGGTTTAACACAGTAATAATATATATCTGCCTCACTCTTAGAGAAATCAGTATTACTGCTAGGTTTTACACAGTAAAATATATATATCTGCCTCACTCTCAGAGAAATAAGTAGTACTGCTAGGTTTTACACAGTAATAATATATATATATATATATATATATATATATATATATATATATATATATATATATATATATATATATATATATATATATATGCCTCACTCTCAGAGAAATAAGTAGTACTGCTAGGTTTTACACAGTAATAATATATATCTGCCTCACTCAGAGAAATAAGTAGTACTGCTAAGTTTTACACAGTCAAATGTAACAAATAACGACATTTTTAATTTCAATATTTTTCTCATCTCGTCTATATTGGTGCGCCAGGAACATTTACAGTTGAGCTCGCTCAGTTTAGCTCAACGCTGATTGGCTATTATTTTATTTAAAAAATTATGAAGGGAGGCCAAATGCTCGCATTCAATGCTACAGGCGGCAACAATGCCATATTATTTTTATTTTATGTTTATGTTTATATTATTTATTTTATTTTTGACCTTACAGCAACAGATAATTGGCTTCACATACTGAGACAGATGCTTTATCCGGTGAGATACATTCAGCCTCTTGCAAATTGAAGCAAAATTATGAAACACAGAGAGACAATATATATATATATATATATATTTAAAAATAAATAAAAAATCATTTTGGGGGGAAGCATGGCTTCCGTTGGCATCCAAGAAAACATGGCACTGCAAATAAAAAGTTGCCAATGTCTCTGCGAACAAGCTAAGTGTAAAAAGATGCTTCAAATGAAATCCGAGTGTGACACTCTGGCTCCATGGACTTTGAATATTGAGCCAGGGTTGTTCATTTTCATTTGTTTGGGTGTATTTCATTTGGTGGTGTTGGGGATGGGTGAGTTTCATTTTGTTTGTGTCTAGTGGTGATTGGTCTATGACTCCCAATCGGAGGTAACGAGTGTCAGCTGTCGGCTCGTTATCTCTGATTGGGAGCCATATATATTCTGTGTGTTTTCTCCTTTGTTTTGTGGGTTATTGTTCCTGTTCCAGTGTTCTTAGTTCTGTCGGTGTCACAGAGGACTTCACGTATCGTCTGTTGTTTTGTTTTCTCGTGTGAGTACTTTATTTAATAAAGGTCATGTTCACTCGCAACGCTGCGCATTGGTCCGCTCCTTTAGACGATCGTGACAGAATAACCCACCAAAAAAGGACCAAGCAGCGCGTCCAGGAGCAAAGGGTCTGGACACAGGAGTTATGGACGCCTCCTAAGGATTTTTGGACATGGGAGGAGATTCGGGCTGGAAAGGGTCCTTGGGCACAACCGGAGGAATATCACCGCCCTCGTGAAGAGCTGGAGGCAGCCAAAGCCGAGAGGAGGTGGTACGAGGAGGCAGCGCGAAGGCGAGGCTGGAAGCCCGTGGAAGAGAGGCAACCCCAAGAAATTTTTTGGGGGGGGCACATGGCTTGGGCGACGGAGCAGCAGGAGGCTGCCACAAGGCAGAGTCAGAGGGCTGCCAGGTTAAGGGGGCTGACGGAGGCAGAGAAGGGACGGATTCAGTGGGCTACCAGGTCAAGGGGGCTACTGGGTAAAGCAGGGAAGGAAGGTGTTGAGGCACGGCGTGAGGTACTGGGGTGTGTAACCAGTTCGGTCCGGCCCGTTCCTAGTCCCGAGGTGCAGCCAGTAGTGTGTGTTCCCCGTACGGTACGGCCTGTTCCGGTCCCTCGCACTAAGTGTAAGGTGCGCGTCGCCAGCCCGGTTCGGCCTGTTCCTGCCATACGCACCAAGTATGCGGTGCGCGTCGCCAGCTCAGCCCGGCCTGTGCCTACTCCACGCACCAGGGATACGGTGCGCTTCGCCAGCCCAGCCCGGCCTGTTCCTACTCCACGCACCAGGGATACGGTGCGCTTCGCCAGCCCAGCCCGGCCTGTTCCTACTCCACGCACCAGGGATACGGTGCGCTTCGCCAGCCCGGCCCGGCCTGTTCCGGCCACTCGCACCAGGGATACGGTGCGCGTCGCCAGCCCGGCCCGGCCTGTTCCTGCTCTCCGCACTAGGCGTGAGGTGAGTCCCCAGGGTCCAGCATGCCCTGTTCCGGCTCCCCGCACTAGGCGTTATGGGAGTCCCCAGGGTCCAGCATGCCCTGTTCCGACTCCCCGCACTAGCCCTGAGATGCGTGTCCTCAGCCCGGTACCTCCAGTTCCGGCACCACGCATCAGGCCTACGGTGCGTCCCCAGGGCCAAGCATGCCCTGTTGCTGCTTCCCGCACTAGCCCTGAGATGCGTGTCCTCAGCCCGGTACCTCCAGTTCCGGCACCACGCATCAGGCCTACGGTGCGTCCCCAGGGTCCAGCATGCCCTGTTGCTTCTCCCCGCACTAGCCCTGAGATGCGTGTCCTCAGCCCGGTACCTCCTGTTCCGGCACCACGCACCAGGCCTACGATGCGCCTCAGACGGCCAGAGTCTGCCGTCTGCCCAACGGGGCCTGAACTGCCCGTCTGCCCAAAGCCTGCAAAGCCGCCCGTCTGCCATGAGCCATCAGAGCCGTCCGCCAGACCGGAGCCGCTAGAGCCTTCCGCCAGACAGGATCAGCCAGAGCCTTCCGCCAGACAGGATCAGCCAGAGCCTTCTGCCAGACAGGATCAGCCAGAGCCTTCTGCCAGACAGGATCAGCCAGAGCCTTCTGCCAGACAGGATCAGCCAGAGCCTTCCGCCAGACAGGATCAGCCAGATCCGTCAGTCGGCCATGAGCAGCCAGATCCGTCAGCCAGCCATGAGCAGCCAGATCCGTCAGCCAGCCATGAGCAGCCAGATCCGTCAGCCAGCCATGAGCAGCCAGATCCGTCAGCCAGCCATGAGCAGCCAGATCCGTCAGCCAGCCATGAGCAGCCAGATCCGTCAGCCAGCCATGAGCAGCCAGATCCGTCAGCCAGCCATGAGCCGTCCAGCCAGGATCCGCCAGAGCCGTCCAGCCAGGATCCGCCAGAGCCGTCCAGCCGGGATCCGCCAGAGCCGTCCAGCCGGGATCCGCCAGAGCCGTCCAGCCGGGATCCGCCAGAGCCGTCCAGCCGGGATCCGCCAGAGCCGTCCAGCCAGGATCCGCCAGCCAGCCAGGATTCGCCAGAGCCAGCCAGCCAGGATCCGCCATTTAGTCAGGTGCTGCCCCTTAGCTCGGTGTTGCTCCTTATCCTGTTGCTGTCCCTTATCCTGGTGCTGTCCCTTAGCCTGGTACTGCCCCTTAGTCCGGTACTGCCCCTTAGTCCGGTACTGCCCCGTAGTCCGGTGCTGCCCCTTAGTCCGGTGCTGTCCCTTAGCCCGGTGCTGCCCCTTATCCCGGTGCTGCCCCTTATCCCGGTGCTGCCCCTTAGGCCGATGCTGCCCCTTAGTCCGGTGTTGCCCCTTAGTCCAGGTGGGGTTAGTTGGAGGGTGGTCATTGGGAGGAGGCTACCGAAGCAGGTTGTGACTGTGGTGGGGTGGGGATCACGACCGGGGCCAGAGCCGCCACCGTGGACAGACGCCCACCCAGACCCTCCCCTAGTCCTGATGTTGGTGCGCCCGGAGTTCGCACCTTTAGGGGGGGGTACTGTGACACTCTGGCTCCATGGACTTTGAATATTGAGCCAGGGTTGTTCATTTTCATTTGTTTGGGTGTATTTCATTTGGTGGTGTTGGGGATGGGTGAGTTTCATTTTGTTTGTGTCTAGTGGTGATTGGTCTATGACTCCCAATCGGAGGTAACGAGTGTCAGCTGTCGGCTCGTTATCTCTGATTGGGAGCCATATATATTCTGTGTGTTTTCTCCTTTGTTTTGTGGGTTATTGTTCCTGTTCCAGTGTTCTTAGTTCTGTCGGTGTCACAGAGGACTTCACGTATCGTCTGTTGTTTTGTTTTCTCGTGTGAGTACTTTATTTAATAAAGGTCATGTTCACTCGCAACGCTGCGCATTGGTCCGCTCCTTTAGACGATCGTGACACCGAGGTGACTTTATTGAAATATAAACAGCAGGCTATAGTCCTATTTCAATCATATTAAAATACATTTATGTTTAATCAATTTAGTTATATTTTTCTACTTGTAGGCTACTGTCTGTAATTTGTCTCAACATATTTCATGATGTGTAGCCTAACATGTGAACAATGATGTGCCAAATCTGTGATTTAGTGCATTTTTATCGGGTAAGCACTAGAATAAACTACCTCAATATTTGCAGCCGTAGGTGATAATATTTATCTAGGAGCTGATCCATCTTCAGTAGTGTGAAATAATTATAATATTATGGAAATATTTGAACGGAGAAAACTGATCCAAGAGCAGCCGATCTGAGCTCTCCCTTTCTATCGATCCTATCAATATCGACACCAAAGATTCAACAATTGACCCCAAAAGGCACTTTTATGTTACATCTCATTTGTAAGAAAGACTAATCTTTAAAACACTCCTAAAACACTATCCGGAAACCGTACACAGAGCCATTTACAGTACAGATGCCGTATCTTAATTTGATAATCCTGTTGTTGCAGGAATATTCCTGCACAGCAGAAAATGCAAACTTGTAGTGTATTCGAGATTTTAAAAGGCTTCTAAAGTTTGTAATTTCCACTCTTGCACTATAAAAAAAACGAATCTACCCTACAAAAAGTGTCCATTAATTATAATCTATCAACATAATAATTCAGAATTCCTGTTGTTGCAGGAGTATTTTCCTGCTGTGAGAAACTGGGTCAAATTAAGATATGTCATCTGTAAGTTCATTCATCTTAAGATATCTTGGTGAGACAACCACATATCACAGTCAAATATACAAGATACAAACATTCCATTCCCGCTAAACAATGGATATACAAATGTATAGCGTTCATAAAAAAAAAAAAATTACATTTTCATACACATCTCAAATCTATTAATAAAACATCTGAGAACAGTAATTTTGCAGGTACCCATAAGCAACCATTTCTGAGGAAAAAACACACATAAAATATTTTTGTGTATAGCGTTTTGGAAATTCTTAAACAAAATTATCATCTCACCTCTTAGCTTTGATGTAATGTCCCCCAGAGAGACTCATTTTAGAGGCAGGGCCCCCCTCCTCTCTCTCCCCAGAGAGACTCATTTTAGAGGCAGGGCCCCCCTCCTCTCTCTCCCCATAGAGACTCATTTTAGAGGCAGGGCCCCCCTCCTCTCTCTCCCCAGAGAGACTCATTTTAGAGGCAGGGCCCCCCTCCTCTCTCTCCCCAGAGAGACTCATTTTAGACCACTGACCCCTAAACAGAGATGCAGCATGTTGGTTGTGGTGAACACAGTGACAACTAATTATTGAATGTCCATTGTTCTATTTTATTCAAATGAAACATTTACTAACAGATACGTCCGAACAGTCAGGTGGTTTAATGCGATCACATGAACATGTAGTCATGACTGATATTTCTCACCTCATCTCTATGTTTAGTGTCAATAATGTGTCACTGTTTGTTAAGGCATGGGTTCCCAAACTGTTTTGCTTCATGACCCACCAACTGAGGTGTTTTTTGAGTCGCAGCCCACCATAATGGTTAAACGGTAAAATAACGGTAAGAAAAACATACACAGACCAAAGAATAAGTCAAAAGTATTATCTTGGCAGGGAACAGAAAATGTTTCAACGTTAATCTCCTGCAATTCCACACATCCTGCCAAGTGTAATGCAATTGTAAAGCAATTCTATGCAATTCTATGCAAGCTGAGATATTTCTTTCAGTTTTTAAGCTAATTTTCTAGAATTCATTATTATTGAAAAATGTATAAGTCCATTATCTTTTCGACATACTTTCTATTTGGTTTTAGTCGTTTAAGTTTATACTGAAAACTAGTATTTCTTTGGGCAATGTCATCCTGCGACCCACCTGGACCCACAAGTAGGTCCCTACAGTGTTCACATAGTCTATTAGTAGCATGACTTATCACCTTCAAATCGGTTTAATTCTAAATAACTGAGCATGTAGCGATATATATATATTTTTTTTATCCTACGGAGACCATCAGGTCATTCAGCAATATAAAGGATAATATCTCAAGGCTACTCTATTGAATGTTTGACGACCGAACTTCATAATAGTTAGCCTAGACTTGAAAGAGTTTGCCAGTCTTTCCTTCAAATCAACACATTTATCTGATTTCTAAATGTGCAGAGAAATGTGTGCCACAGTTTCTACAGCCATTTTGTAACTGCATAGGCTACAAGCTTATTTACATATTCACATATTTTGTGACGGTCACTGTTTTCTTGCAAAAGAAGTAGCCTCTATTACAGACTTCAAAAAACCTTTTTATATAAATCTCAAATACACTATAAGTTTTAAATTCCCTACATTGCAGGAAAGTTCTCCTGCAACCGGGTGATCAAATTCAGATCCTACTTCTGTACAGAGATTGTCTTTATCCAAACCAAGGCAGTTTGAGTTAGTAGCGATGAATTTTAAACTGTCCGCTGCTGTTAACCTATGTGATTGGATGTTAGAGACCCCCATCTGAACAGTTTCTTTCCCCATGCTGTGTGCTGTGGCCCTCACCAACTGGCCATCTGGCCCATAGAGACTAAAGGACTTTACACTCTAAGTTGCACACCACATCTCATTTCAGGGGAAGGTATTGGGAAGTTTGAAAGATAACAGTGAATATGAGACATGGGGGAGGAATTGGGAAGGTTGAAAGATAACATTGAACCCCCCCCCCCCCCCCCCCTTGCAAGTATCGCAACGCAAACAGGAAGTTAAATTAGTGCTAACTACAGTAGTGTTGAAAAAGCCTTTCCACCCCACTCTTCCCAATCAGTCTCAAGAACAGAACCTGTGGTTTAATGAAGATACATGTAGATACAACAGAAACAAGATGTGATACTATCTACTTCTCTTTTACCAGAACAGAGACATTTCCCAGAGGAGGCTGGTGGGAAGAGTTATTGGAGGACGGGTTCATTTTTATGGCTGAAATTGAATAAATAAATTACGTGTTTGATGCCGTTCCATTAATTCCATTCCAGTCTTTACAATGAATTTAAAAAACGACCTTTAAAGGTCCATAGCAGCCGTAAAAATAATATAAGATCATATGTGAAAATTGTGCATTTCTAAAAATATAAAGTTAAAAAGTGATCCTCGAAGACCTAATTTAAAAGTTTAAACATTTTAAAACCAGTGATGTTCAAACCCAATCAGATTTGCAGTGATGTGGGGAGCAATAAAATCCCCTCTATTGGACTGGAAACTAGAAACTCACTGCAGGTGGAAATCACTGGGTTTACTCCATTGGACTGGAAACTAGAAACTCACTGCAGGTGGAAATCACTGGGTTTACTCCATTGGACTGGAAACTAGAAACTCACTGCAGGTGGAAATCACTGGGTTTACTCCATTGGACTGGAAACTAGAAACTCACTGCAGGTGGAAATCACTGGGTTTACTCCATTGGGCTAGAAACTAGAAACTCACTGCAGGTGGAAATCACTGGGTTTACTCCATTGGACTGGAAACTAGAAACTCACTGCAGGTGGAAATCACTGGGTTTACTCCATTGGACTGGAAACTAGAAACTCACTGCAGGTGGAAATCACTGGGTTTACTCCATTGGACTGGAAACTAGAAACTCACTGCAGGTGGAAATCACTGGGTTTACTCCATTGGGCTGGAAACTAGAAACTCACTGCAGGTGGAAATCACTGGGTTTACTCCATTGGGCTGGAAACTAGAAACTCACTGCAGGTGGAAATCACTGGGTTTACTCCATTGGACTGGAAACTAGAAACTCACTGCAGGTTTTGAAAATCACAGTTTTCTTACTTTTATGTCACAGAGAAACATTTTATAAAGACTTTTCTTCTTGTCTTTTTAACTACAGACCATAGAAACGTGCTGTTTTCACAAATATAGACACTGTTTTGGTGCTGGAGAGGATGGATATGAGGTTGAAAAGTGGCAGAATTGCCTTTAACACTAGAATCAGACCCCAAATAAACCTATGTCCTGCTCCCTGACTTTTCCTAAATGTTTGTATTTTACTGCTCATTTGTCAGAATTTTTAAATCACAAACAGAAAATATTTAGAGCCTTTTTACCCGTTTTTTAACCTATTCCCAATTTAATCCGCTGTAGGACGTTGGTACCCAGCCAGGCACTAATGACTCTCTCTTTCCTCACTGAATAAATGGCAAATGGATGAATGGGCAAAATTGTGAACGTTACTTCATAAATTAATTTAAATTAGGCCTAACTGAATGATAAGGAGGGTGAAGAGGTTGAATTCATTTAGAAAGACAATAGTGTAATGATGAGTTTGTGTTATGCCTGTTTATCAGCAGCAAATCATTTGACCGCATCTTGCAGGTTGATACCGTTCTGTTCCATTTTACTTTGTAAAAATAAACTGAGTCTGTTTTATTTACTGTAACTCTATTACTAATCAAATGTATTGTGGGAAATGAAAACATGCTATGTGTTGCAGTCAACACAATCTCACACTCAATCCGTGCAAATATGCACAAAAACGTTTTCAGCAGATTTTGTGCGTATTTGTGTGGCTTAATTCGTGTGAAAATACACATTTTTGTACGACTTAATTCATAGGAAAATACATTTTGGGGGGGTGAATTAAGCCACACAAAAATGCACAAAATCTGCTGAAAACGTTTTTGTGCATATTTGCACGGATTGAGTGTGAGATTGTGTTGCAAAACTTATGCCTTTAGAATAATGCAAAACATATAATTGACTCTACCTAAACTAATTTCACACATAATAAGAGTTAGCCTATAGACCAGATGAAATTGACAATAGTCTGTAATTGACAGATGCAGGGAAAAGAGCATCTCTTTATCAAATCCTCCTTCAGAGTCACATGCAGGTAAAACATTGTGATTTCTATATAGTGCTGTATCTGAAAGAGCATATTCTGCAGTTTCTATGACACTTACCTTTATCAAATAACTCTCAACATTCAAGAGGTGAAGCTCTATTTCCAAATGTCACTTTCTCACCAACATCCCTGCTGTTCATTCATTTAGCACATGACCACTCTAGTGCCAGCATTGCTCTGGCTACTAAGCAACAACGAGTAACATATTATTCTGTCGTCAATGGATGAATGGCCAATAGAAACCAGATAGAAACTGATAATGATGCATGTGACTTCTGTTTTGGTTAGCAGCGGATGTTGAAACCAACTTACTCAGTGTCTTTCCATATCTGGGGAAAGATTAAACCAGATCAGCCGGGTGAGCGACTGTCTGAGACTGTGGTTTTGAGACACGTGGAGCCCCCAAAAAAAGACACAATGTCAAGACAGCAGGTCCTGTTCTCCCTCTTCCCCAAGCACCACAGCTCCCACTGGGGAAAAAGACACAATGTCAAGACAGCAGGTCCTGCTCTCCCTCTTCCCCAAGCCCCACAGCTCCCACTGGGGAAAAATACACAATATCAAGACAGCAGGTCCTGCTCTCCCTCTTCCCCAAGCACCACAGCTCCCACTGGGGAAAAATACACAATGTCAAGTAAGTAAGTGCGGACGGAAAAGGGCCCATAAAAACTGTGTGCAGGGCAACCGATTTGTTTGTGGGGCTTGCTCACACAAAGCCCCGAAGCTGTGTGCTGACTGTGGACCTGAAGCATAAAGAGAAGACGTGATTGGTTCATGTGTAAAGGCTCGGTACGGTGTCTGATACAATCAACACATTATTGTTTTATATCTTGTCATGAATATATTTCCACAAATATTTATTTATGCAATTCATCCTTTACAATTGTTAATGCACTGGTGCTTTTGATTATGAATACAGCAAATAATTTCACCTGAGCACCTGGCTAGTTATATTATTATTATTATACTTTTTTTGATTTGTACTTTGTCAAAATAAACTGTAAATGGACTTTATTAAGTACTAAAACTCTATTACTAATTGAATCTACAAATAAAGTTGATCAAATGGATAATTACACTGTAATGTTTTTATTGTAAGGGAAACAGAAATAGGCTATAGGACTTTTTTTATTTTATTTTACTTTATAGAATTAACTTTTTTTAAAGTTACAAAAAAAATATATTTCCACAAATATTTCTTCATGCAATTAATCCTTTACAATAGTTTATGCACTATTTATCAAGCGTTTATTTATCAACCATGTTGTCACACCTTGCTCTAGTGCAGGGATGGGCAACTCCAGTCCTCGGGGCCTGATTGGTGTCACACCTTGCTCTAGTGCAGGGATGGGCAACTCCAGTCCTCGGGGCCTGATTGGTGTCACACCTTGCTCTAGTGCAGGGATGGTCAACTCCAGTCCTCGGGGCCTGATTGGTGTCACACCTTGCTATAGCACAGGGATGGGCAACTCCAGTCCTCGGGACCTGATTGGTGTCACACCTTGCTCTAGCACAGGGATGGGCAACTCCAGTCCTCTGGGCCTGATTGGTGTCACACCTTGCTCTAGTGCAGGGATGGGCAACTCCAGTCCTCGGGGCCTGATTGGTGTCACACCTTGCTCTAGTGCAGGGATGGGCAACTCCAGTCCTCTGGGCCTGATTGGTGTCACACCTTGCTCTAGTGCAGGGATGGGCAACTCCAGTCCTCTGGGCCTGATTGGTGTCACACCTTGCTCTAGTGCAGGGATGGGCAACTCCAGTCCTCGGGGCCTGATTGGTGTCACACCTTGCTATAGTGCAGGGATGGCCAACTCCAGTCCTCGGGGCCTGATTGGTGTCACACCTTGCTATAGTGCAGGGATGGGCAACTCCAGTCCTCGGGCCTGATTGGTGTCACACCTTGCTATAGTGCAGGGATGGGCAACTCCAGTCCTCTGGGCCTGATTGGTGTCACACCTTGCTATATTGCAGGGATGGGCAACTCCAGTCCTCGGGGCCTGATTGGTGTCACACCTTGCTCTAGTGCAGGGATGGCCAACTCCAGTCCTCAGGGCCTGATTGGTGTCACAATTTTGCCCCAGGCCCAGCTAACACACCTGACTCCAATAATTAACTAATCATGATCTTCAGTTTAGAATGCGATTACTTTAATCAGCTGTGTTTGCTAGGGATGGGGGAAAAGTGTGACACCCCGAGGATTGGAGTTACCCATCCCTAATAGCTGAAAGGCCAGGCGGTTCTAGTGTTAAGGACTGGTAGATGGGTGTTGCTCATGCATTCACTCATGCTGACCGGCTCCAATACTTTGTTCTTGACTAAAGCGTCCAAGTCAGCCTTGATTTCTGGTCTGATAGCATAAGGTACAGGTCGTGCTTTCAGAAACGTTGGTTTGCTGTCTGGCTTAATGCTAAGCTTCCCTGTAATGTCGTTCATACTACCCAGCTGTCCATTAAAGACTTCTCCATGTTTCTTTAAGATGGCAGGTAGGTCTGTGTCTCCATGTGTCATTGTATGCACTGATGGCCAGTCCAGTGTGATTTTCTCCAACTATGAACATCCCAGTAGTGATGCATAGTCTCCTTTCACAACATAGAGTGGCAGCTTTTCAGTTTGTCTGTTTACCTGAACTGTGACATCAGTGATGCCTCTCACAGCGACAGATTCACCTGTGTAAGTCTTTAACACGAGGTGCGCTGGTTGAAGTGGAAGGTGTTTCAGTGTCTTTTTTCTGACACAAGAGATACAGCTGCCCCTGTGAAAAAGTCAGGATTTTCAGTGTGACTTCCTGGTCTGATGAGTCACTCACCTCAGTGTTCTCTTACTCAACAGTGTGAACATGTCTATTTGTCTTTCGTTGGAATGCCTGTTTCTTGTTTCCCGTTTTTGTGATTTCTCTGTTCTCTTTTTGTTTCTGGTGACTTGTTCGATGTTGCCCTTTCTACCACAGACTGGACAATCCATGTCCTTAAACCAGCATGTTGATACTTGATGTCCCACCTTGCCACAGTGGAAGCATGTGACTTGATTTCCCGGTCTCTGATTTTCAATTGAAACTCTGTGCACTTTTCCTTTTTTTATGATTAACTTTTTATTTATTTTCAAAGGAACACAGACAAGAACAAATAGCAGCAGGAATGGTTATACAGCTAGAGACACGATACTGTTAAAATATATATCAGTATATTATGGAAACTAGTTATTGCAGATAAATACAATTATAATAAACCACATATACAATCACCCACCTCAGCTGCATCAACCCACCCTCCAACCCCTCCTGGGACCACCCCAGCCCACCCTCCAACCCCTCCTGGGACCACCCCAACCCACCCTCCAACCCCTCCTGGGACCACCCCAACCCACCCTCCAACCCCTCCTGGGACCACCCCAACACACCCTCCAACCCCTCCTGGGACCACCCCAACCCACCCTCCAACCCCTCCTGGGACCACCCCAACCCACCCTCCAACGCCTCCTGGGACCACCCCAACACACCCTCCAACATTATACGTCTTGGCTGTAATGACAGTGGTGAATTATCATTCAGTAATAACAGTTTGGGGGAACAAGGTGTGTGTGTGTCCAGTGTGTGTTTGTCCGGTGTGTGTGTGTTCAGTTTGTTTGTTCAGTGTGTGTGTGTGTACAGTGTGTGTGTGTATCAAGTGTGTTTGTGTGTCCAGTGTGTGTCAGTGTGTGTGTCCAGTGTGTGTGTGTGTTCAGTATGTGTGTGTGTGTGTGTCCAGTGTGTGTGTGTCCAGTGTATGTGTGTCCAGTGTTTGTGTGTGTCCAGTGTGTGTGTGTGTGTGTCCAGTGTGTGTGTGTGTCCAGTGTGTCAGTGTGTGTGTGTGTGTGTGTGTGTGTGTGTGTGTGTGTGTGTGTGTGTCCAGTGTGTGTGTGTGTGAATCTAGTGTGTGTGTGTGTGTCTAGTGTGTTTGTGTGTGTGTGTCCAGTGTGTGTGTGTCCAGTGTGTGTGTGTGTCCTGTGTGTGTGTGTGTGTGTTTGTCCAGTGTGTGTGTGTGTGTGTGTGTGTGTGTGTGTGTTTGTGTGTCCAGTGTGTGTGTGTCCTCTGTGTATGTGTGTGTGTGTCCAGTGTGTGTGTGTCCAGTGTGTGTGTGTGTGTGTGTGTTCGGTGTGTGTGTGTGTGTGTGTGTGTGTGTGTGTTTAGTGTGTGTGTGTGTCCAGTGTGTGTGTGTCCATTGTGTGTGTGTGTCCAGTGTGTGGGTGTGTCTGTCCAGTGTGTGTCCAGTGTGTGTGTGTGTGTGTGTGTGTGTGTGTCCAGTGTGTGTTTGTCCAGTGTGTGTGTGTTCAGTGTGTTTGTTCAGTGTGTGTGTGTGTGTGTGTGTACAGTGTGTGTGTGTATCAAGTGTGTTTGTGTGTCCAGTGTGTGTCAGTGTGTGTGTCCAGTGTGTGTGTGTGTTCAGTATGTGTTTGTGTGTCCAGTGTGTGTGTGTGTGTGTGTGTGTGTGTTTGTCCAGTGTTTGTGTGTGTCCAGTGTGTGTGTTTGTCCAGTGTGTGTGTGTGTCCAGTGTGTCAGTGTGTGTGTGTGTGTGTGTGTGTGTCCAGTGTGTGTGTGTGAATCTAGTGTTTGTGTGTGTGTGTGTGTTTGTGTGTGTCCAGTGTGTGTGTGTGTCCAGTGTGTGTGTGTGTCCAGTGTGTGTGTGTGTGTCCAGTGTGTGTGTGTGTGTCCAGTTTGTGTATGTGTCCAGTGTGTTTGTCCAGTGTGTGTGTGTGTGTGTGTGTGTGTGTGTCAGTGTTACCATGGTTATTATTTACAGGGACACTGAGGAGTCAACAACATAAACCCTAAACCCTGGATAGAGGGGCTCAGTGAATGTGGAGTGGAATGTGTTCAGGTGGGTCAGTGTGTCAGAGGAGACACTGTAGAAGGACAGAGTGCCGGCTGGCCAGTCCAGATACACTCCTACTCTGTGGGAGCTGGAGGAGGGGACGTCTATGGTAGTGGACTTATTATTGTGCCAGGCAGAGTAACTGTTGTCAGAGCAGAACAGACTCCAGGACTTGTCATTCCATCCAAGCCAACAGTCCTCACCCCTTCCTCTCCTGCTGATTCCTTTATATGTCACTCCTACACCAGCCTCCTTCCCACTCCACTCTGCCTCCCAGTAACAGCGCCCAGTCAGACCCTCTCTACACAGCACCTGTCCACAGACCTCAAATCTCTCTGGGTGATCAGGATACGGCTGCTTCTCTCTCCTACGTGTCACCTTTCTGTTCTCCTCAGACAGAGAGAGGATTCTGTTTACTGTGTTTAGGTCCAGTGTGAGATCACAGACATCTGATGGATGAAACCAGACACAATATTAGAAATCATCATCATTCACATTAGAATGTTAACTCACTTTTCACTAATTCATTTAATGTAGATGTTTCTAGGTATCAAAAGGAGAAGTTAAGGTAACTTGAGACTTGTTCAATGATCATATGTTATACTGTATGGTAATATAAAACACACTTATTCCCATTAATTACACACACACACACACACACACACACACACACACACACCTTCATGCATGCATGAACACACAAACACATTTCTAAAGTAACACGAACACGCCACACACACACAGACACACACATTGTCAAAGCAACTCTTTGTAAACTTTGGTGTCCCTGATTTGTGCTTCTGTAGAACTACAGCTGATATTTAATATGACCAAGTAAGTAATGATGGTGGTCTTTGACTTTGACTTCACTTGAATTAAGACTTATTCTTAGTCGTATTCTTCACAGCAGTCAACACTCACATTTTCTAAGTCCAGGTTTCATTGTGTACTCTCCACCATGTTCCACACTGTAGCGGTAAGCAGAAGAACAGACAGTCATTGAGGGATACACCTGAACTCACACACACACACTCACACACACACACACTTTCACACTCACACACAGTCAGCATATAACTTTGTCCAAGTGTGTGTGTGTGTGTGTGTCCAGTGTGAGTGTGTGTGTGTGTCCAGTGTGTGTGTGTGTGTCTGTGTGTGTCCAGTGTGTGTGTGTGTGTGTGTGTGTCCAGTGTGTGTGTCCAGTGTGTGTGTGTCTGTGTGTCCAGTGTGTGTGTGTCCAGTGTGTGTGTGTGTGTGTGTGTCCAGTGTGTGTGTGTGTGTGTGTGTGTGTGTGTGTGTGGTATGTGTGTGTGTCCAGTGTGTATGTGTGTGTGTGTGTATGTGTGTGTCCTTTGTGCGTATGTTTCCAGTGTGTATAACTTTGTACAAGTGGTGGTAAGAATGTTTGTCTGTGTGTGTGTGTGTGTGTGTGTGTCCAGTGTGTGTCCAGTGTGTGTGTGTCTGTGTGTCCAGTGTGTGTGTGTCCAGTGTGTGTGTGTGTGTGTGTGTCCAGTGTGTGTGTGTGTGTGTGTGTGTGTGTGTGTGGTATGTGTGTGTGTCCAGTGTGTATGTGTGTGTGTGTCCTGTTTGTGTGTGTCCAGTGTGTGTGTGTGTGTGTCCTCTTTGTGTGTGCCCAGTGTGTATGTGTGTGTGTGTCCAGTGTGTGTGTGTGTGTGTGTCCTGTGTGTGTGTGTGTCCAGTGTGTGTGTGTGTCCAGTGGACACACATACACACACACACAGGACACACACACAGGACACACACACACACACACTGGACACACACGCACTGAACACACACAAACTGGACACACACACACACTGGACACACACACTGGACACACACACTGGAAACACACACACACACACACACTGGACACACACACACTGGACACACACACACAGGACACACACACACAGGACACACACACACACACACACACACACACACACACACACACTGGACACACACACACACAGTCGTTATATAACTTAGTCCAAGTGGTGGTCAGAATGTTTGTCTTAACTAGCCTGATAACTCCAACATGTCTGATATGAACATTGTCATAAACCCTCTACATACTTGAGTTTCTCCAGTCTGCAGTGTGGATCCTCCAGTCCAGCAGAGAGCAGTCTGACTCCTGAGTCTCCTGGGTGATTGTAGCTCAGGTCCAGCTCTCTCAGGTGTGAGGGGTTTGACTTCAGAGCTGAGACCAGAGAAGCACAGCCTTCCTCTGTGACTAGACAGCCTGACAGCCTGCAAAGAGTCAAATCATATTAAAACCACACTGCTATTCTTTGGTGGTGAAAATAGTGGCAGTATATTTTTTCAACATATTCAGATACATCAGTGTCCTGAAACCTGCCATATCTATTCATAAATGAATGTATCATTATTAGCAATGACAAATTGTCAAAGTATTGCTTGTAGATAGAAAAATGTATATTACAAATATTTGAGTAGACTGACCAGAGCAGTTTAAAAAGCAGTATCAGTCAAAAGACAGACAGTGAGGTATCAGATTTAGATTGTATTGAGTATACAGTCCATACCATATCTAGTTTGACAGTGAAGATAACATTTTAAATGTGGCTCTATACTCCAGCATTTTGGATTTGAGATCAAATGTTTTATATGAGGTGACAGTATATAATGTCACCTTTTATTTGAGGGTATTTTTATAGTCTGTTTCACCGTTTAGAAATGAAAGCACTTTATGTATCTAGTCCCCCCATTTGAAGAAGTCATAAGTATTCTAACGAATTCACTTATAGTGTATTAAAGTAGTCAAAAGTTTAGTTTTTGGTCCCAAACTCGTTGGTTGCATTTGCAATTTGTTTTGGTTGTGTTTTGGGTTATGTTTTGCCCGATAGTACCTGAATGGTGGATGATGACTGGAGTAATTTTCTGTCTAAGTGAGTAGATAACATGTTTCTAAACACTACTAAATTAATCCTGATGATGACATGATTAAGAAAAATCATGAATGAATCATGAATAATAATGAATGAGAAAGTTACAGAGGCTACAACAAAACATGCTAACCTCTCACCATTACCAATAACAGAGGGGGTATGATCCTTGTTCCTCTGTAACTTTCTCATTCATCATCATTCACGATAAATTCATGATTATTCATAATCATGGTAGCATCCACATGAATGTAGAAGTGTTCAGAAACATATTATATTCTTACTGACAATACAAGTGAAGTGACTCCAAAATGACAGGACATTATCCACCATTCAGTTTCTATTGGGAAAAACATTATCCAAAACACAACCAAAACAAACTGCAAATGCATTCAACAAGTTTGTAGAATCACAAGCTTGATGTAATCACTGCAGGTAAGGAATATGGGACCAAATACTAAACTTATGACTACATCATTGATATACACAGAGAATAGAGTCGGCCTGAGAATTGAACCCTGTGGCACCCCCAGAGAGACTGCCATAGGTCCAGACAACAGGCCCTCCGATTTGACACATTGAACTCTATCTGAGAAGTAGTTGGTGAACCAGGCGAGGCAGTCATTAGAGAAACCAAGGCTATTTAGTCTGCCAATAAGAATGCGGTGGTTGACAGAGTCGAAAGCCTTGGCCAGGTCGATGAAGACGGCTGCGCAGTACTGTCTTTTATTGATCGCGGTTATAATATCGTTTAGGACCTTGAGCGTGGCTGAAATGCACCCATGACCAGCTCGGAAACCGGATTGCATAGCGGAGAAGGTACGGTGGGATTCAAAATGGTCGGTGATCTGTTTGTTTACTTGGCTTTCAAATACTTTCGAAAGGCAGGGCAGGATGGATATAGGTCTGTAACAGTTTGGATCTAGAGTGGCCCCCCCTTTGAAGAGGGGGATGACCGCGGCAGCTTTCCAATCTCTGGGGATCTCAGACCTTACGAAAGAGAGGTTGAACAGGCTAGTAATAGGGGTTGCGACAATTTCGGCGGCTAGTTTTAGAAAGAAAGGGACCAGATTGTCTAGCCCAGCTGATTTGTAGGGGTCCAGATTGTTCAGCTCTTTCAGAACATCAGCTGTCTGAATTTGTGTGAAGGAGAAGCGGGGGGGGGGGGCATGGGCAAGTTGCAGCGTAGGGTGCAGAGCTGGTGGCCGGGGTAGTGGTAGCCAGGTGGATCATTCAAAATCATGGTACCATCCACATGAATGTAGAAGTGTTCAGAAACATATTCTAATCTTACTGACAATACAAGTGAAGTGACTCCAAAATGACAGGACATTATTCACCATTCAGTTTCTATTAGGAAAAACATCATCCAAAACACAACCAAGACAAACTGCAAATGCATTCAACAAGTTTGTAGAATCACAAGCTTGATGTAATCACTGCAGGCAAAGTATATTGGACCAAACACTAAACTTTGGACTAAATTAATTTGTCCAAATATTAAAATACTTTTTCAAATGGGAGAACTAGATACATTAAGTGCTTTCATTTCTAAACGGTAAAATATATATGAATATCCTCAAATAAAAGGTGACATTCTGTACTGTTGCCTAATATGAAACATTCTATCTCAAATCCAAAATGATGGAGCATAGCACCAAATGTAAAACTGTAAGCTTCACTGTCCAAACACATATGGTGTGAACTATGTATGCCTGGTAAACACATGTGGATCTGGTGAACAGTTATCACTTGTTGACCAACTACAGGAATACTGACCTCAGAGTCTCCAGTTTACAGTGGGGATTCCCCAGTCCAGCAGAGAGCAGCTTCACTCCTGAATCCTTCAGGTCATTGTTACTCAGGTCCAGCTCTCTCAGGTGTGAGGGGTTTGACCTCAGAGCTGAGACCAGAGAAGCACAGCCTTCCTCTGTGACTAGACAGCCTGACAGCCTGCAAAGAGTCAAATCATATTAAAACCACACTGCTATTCTTTGGTGGTGAAAATAGTGGCAGTATATTTTTTCTACATATTAAGATATATCAGTGTCCTGAAACCTGCCATATCTATTCATAAATGAATTTATCATTATTAGAAATGACAAATTATCAAAGTACTGCTTGTAGAGAGAAAAATATAAAAGTACAAATATTTGAGTAGACTGACCAGAGCAGTTTAAAAAGTAGTATCAGTCAAAAGACAGACAGTGAGCTATCATATTTAGATTGTATTGAGTATACAGTCCACACCATATCTATTTTGACAGTGAAGCTAACATTTTAAATATGGCTCTATACTCCAGCATTTGGATTTGAGATCAAATGTTTCATATGAGGTGACAGTATATAATGTCACCTTTTATTTGAGGATATTTTAATACATATCTGTTTCACCGTTTAGAAATGAAAGCACTTTATGTATCTAGTCCCCCCATTTGAAGAAGTCATACATATTCTGACCATTTGACTTATAATGCATTAAAGTAGTCAAAAGTTGAGTATTTGGTTGTAAACTCGTTGGTTGCATTTGCAGTTTGTTTTGGTTGTATTTTGGGTTATGTTTTGCTCAATAGTAACTGAATGGTGGATGATGACTGGAGTAATTTTATGTCTAAGTGAGTAGATAACATGTTTCTAAACACTACTAAATTAATCCTGATGATGCGTTGATTAAGAAAGATCATGAATGAATCATGAATAATTATGAATGAGAAAGTTACAGAGGCTACAACAAAACATGCTAACCTCTCACCATTACCAATAACAGAGGGGGTCTGATCCTTGTTCCTCTGTAACTTTCTCATTCATCATCATTCACGATTCATTCATGATTATTCATAATCTTGGTAGCATCCACATGAATGTAGAAGTGTTCAGAAACATCTTCTATTCTTACTGACAATACAAGTGAAGTGACTCCAAAATGACAGGACATTATTCACCATTCAGTTTCTATTGGGAAAAACATAATCCAAAACACAACTAAAACAAACTGCAAATGCATTCAACAAGTTTGTAGAATCACAAGCTTGATGAAATCACTGCAGGTAAGGAATATGGGACCAAATACTAAACTTATGACTACATTAATACAAAATAAGTGAATATGTCCAAATTATAACGACATATACAAATGGGAGAACTAGATACAGTGGGGAAAAAAAGTATTTAGTCAGCCACCAATTGTGCAAGTTCTCCCACTTAAAAAGATAAGAGAGGCCTGTAATTTTCATCATAGGTACACGTCAACTATGACAGACAAATTGAGAAAAAATATCCAGAAAATCACATTGTAGGATTTTTTATGAATTTATTTGCAAATTATGGTGGAAAATAAGTATTTGGTCACCTACAAACAAGCAAGATTTCTGGCTCTCACAGACCTGTAACTTCTTCTTTAAGAGGCTCCTCTGTCCTCCACTCGTTACCTGTATTAATGGCACCTGTTTGAACTTGTTATCAGTATAAAAGACACCTGTCCACAACCTCAAACAGTCACACTCCAAACTCCACTATGGCCAAGACCAAAGAGCTGTCAAAGGACACCAGAAACAAAATTGTAAACCTGCACCAGGCTGGGAAGACTGAATCTGCAATAGGTAAGCAGCTTGGTTTGAAGAAATCAACTGTGGGAGCAATTATTAGGAAATGGAAGACATACAAGACCACTGATAATCTCCCTCGATCTGGGGATTCACGCAAGATCTCACCCTGTGGGGTCAAAATGATCACAAGAACGGTGAGCAAAAATCAGAGAACCACACGGGGGGACCTAGTGAATGACCTGCAGAGAGGGTGACCAAAGTAACAAAGCCTACCATCAGTAACACACTACGCCGCCAGGGACTCAAATCCTGCAGTGCCAGACGTGTCCCCCTGCTTAAGCCAGTACATGTCCAGGCCCGTCTGAAGTTTGCTAGAGTGCATTTGGATGATCCAGAAGAGGATTGGGAGAATGTCATTGGTCAGATGAAACCAAAATATAACTTTTTGGTAAAAACTCAACTCGTCGTGTTTGGAGGACAAAGAATGCTGAGTTGCATCCAAAGAACACCATACCTACTGTGAAGCATGGGGGTGGAAACATCATGCTTTGGGGCTGTTTTTCTGCAAAGGGACCAGGACGACTGATCCGTGTACATGAAAGAATGAATGGGGCCATGTATCGTGAGATTTTGAGTGAAAACCTCCTTCCATCAGCAAGGGCATTGAAGATGAAACGTGGCTGGGTCTTTCAGCATGACAATATTTCCAAACACACCGCCCGGGCAACGAAGGAGTGGCTTCGTAAGAAGCATTTCAAGGTCCTGGAGTGGCCTAGCCAGTCTCCAGATCTCAACCCCATAGAAAGTCTGTGTTGCCCAGCGACAGCCCCAAAACATCACTGCTCTAGAGGAGATCTGCATGGAGGAATGGGCCAAAATACCAGCAACAGTGTGTGAAAACCTTGTGAAGACTTATAGAAAACGTTTGACCTGTGTCATTGCCAACAAAGGGTATATAACAAAGTATTGAGAAACTTTTGTTATTGACCAAATAGTTATTTTTCCACCATAATTTGCAAATAAATTCATAAAAAATCCTACAATGTGATTTTCTTGAATTTTTTTTCTCATTTTGTCTGTCATAGTTGACGTGTACCTATGATGAAAATTACAGGCCTCTCTCATCTTTTTAAGTGGGAGAACTTGCACAGTTGGTGGCTGACTAAATACTTTTTTTCCCCACTGTACATAAAGTGATTTCATTTTTAAACAGTAACACAGATATGTATGAAAATATCCTCTAATAAAATGTGACATTATATACTGTCACCTAATAAGAAACATTCTATCTCAAATCCAAAATGCTGGAGCATAGCAGCAAATTTAAAACTTTAAGCTTCACTGTCCAAACACATATGGTTTGGACTATGTGTGCCTGGTAAACACATGTGGATCTGGTGAACAGTTATCACTTGTTGACCAACTACAGGAATACTGACCTCAGAGTCTCCAGTTTACAGTGGGGATTCCCCAGTACAGCAGAGAGCAGTCTGACTCCTGAGTCTCCTGGGTGATTGTAGCTCAGGTCCAGCTCTCTCAGGTGTGAGGGGTTTGAACTCAGAGCTGAGACCAGAGCAACACAGCCTTCCTCTGTGACTAGACAGCCTGACAGCCTGCAAAGAGTCAAATCATATTAAAACCACACTGCTATTCTTTGGTGGTGATAATAGTGGCAGTATATTTTTTCTACATATTAAGATATGTCAGTGTCCTGAAACCTGCCATATCTATTCATAAATGAATGTATCATTATTAGAAATGACAAATTATCAAAGTATTGCTTGTAGATAGAAAAATGTATAGTACAAATATTTGAGTAGACTGACCAGACCAGTTTAATAAGCAGTATCAGTCAAAAGACAGACAGTGAGGTATCAGATTTATATTATATTGACTATACAGTCCACACCATATCTATTTTGACAGTGAAGATAACATTTTAAATGTGGCTCTTTACTCCAGCATTGTGGATTTGAGATCAAGCGTTTCATATGAGGTGACAGTATATAATGTCACCTTTTATTTGAGGGTATTTTAATACATATCTGTTTCACCGTTTAGAAATGAAAGCACTTTATGTATCTAGTCCCCCCATTTGACGAAGTCAAACGTATTCTGACCAATTCACTTATAGTGTATTAAAGTTGTCAAAAGTTGAGTATTTGGTCCCAAACTCGTTGGTTGCATTTGTAGTTTGTTTTGGTTGTGTTTTGGGTTATGTTTTGTCCAATAGTAACTGAATGGTGGATGATGACTGGAGTAATCTTCTGTCTAAGTGAGTAGATAACATGTTTCTAAACACTACTAAATTAATCCTGATGATGCCTTGATTAAGAAAAATCATGAATGAATCATGAATAATAATGAGTGAGAAAGTTACAGAGGCTACAACAAAACATGCTAACCTCTCACCATTACCAATAACAGAGGGGGTATGATCCTTGTTCCTCTGTAACTTTCTCATTCATCATCATTCACGATTCATTCATGATTATTCATAATCATAGTATCATCCACATGAATGTAGAAGTGTTCAAAAACATCTTCTATTCTTACTGACAATACAAGTTGTACAATACAACCCTGATGTTCTAGCAGTGTCTGAATCCTGGTTTAGGAAGGCCACCAAAAATTCTGAAATGTCCATCCCCAACTAAAACATTTTCCGTCTAGAAAATGTTTTAGTTGGGGAACTGCCAAAGGGGGTGGAGTTGCAATCTACTGTAGAGATAGCCTGCAGAGCTCTATCATACTATCCAGGTCTGTGGCCAAACAGTTTGAGCTTCTACTTCTAAAAATCCACCTTTCCAGAAATAAGTCTCACTGTTGCCGTTTGCTATAGACCCCCCTCAGCCCCCAGCTGTGCCCTGGACACCATATGTGAATTGATTGCCCCCCATTTATCCTCAGAGTTCGTACTGCTTGGTGACCTAAACTGGGATATGCTTAACACCCCGGCCATCCTACAATCCAAACTAGATGCCCTCAATCTCACATAAATTATCAAGGAACCTACCAGGTACAACCCTAAATCCGTAAACATGGGTACCCTCATCGATATCATCCTGACTAACTTACCCTCTAAATACACCTCCGCTGTCTTCAACCAGGATCTCAGCGATCACTGCCTTATTGCCTGCATCCGTAACGGGTCTGCGGTCAAACGACCACCCCTCATCACTGTCAAACGCTCCCTAAAACACTTTAGCGAGCAGGCCTTCCTAATTGACCTGGCCCAGGTATCCTGGATGGATATAGATCTCATTCCGTCAGTAGAGGATGCCTGGTTGTTCTTTAAAAGTAATTTCCTCTCAATCTTAAATAAACATACCCCATTCAAAAAATACAGAACTAAGAACAGATATAGCCCCTGGTTCTCCTCAGACTTGACTGCCCTTGACCAGCAGAAAAACATCCTGTGGCGTACTGCATTAGCATCAAATAGCCCCCACGATATGCAACTTTTCAGGGAAGTTAGGAACCAATATACACAAGCAGTTAGGAAAGCAAAGGCTAACTTTTTCAAACAGAAATTTGCATCCTGTAGCACTAACTCCAAAAAGTTTTGGGACACTGTAAAGTCCATGGAGATTAAGAGCACTTCCTCCCAGCTGCCCACTGCACTGAGGCTAGGAAACACTATCACCACCGATAAATCTACAGTAATCGAGAATTTCAACAAGCATTTTGCTACGGCTGGCCATGCGTTCCACCTGGCTACCACTACCCAGGCCACCAGCTCTGCACCCTCCGCTGCAACTTGCCCATGCCCCCCCCCGCTTCTCCTTCACACAAATTCAGACAGCTGATGTTCTGAAAGAGCTGCAAAATCTGGACCCCTACAAATCATCTGGGCTAGACAATCTGGACCCTTTCTTTCTAAAACTAGCCGCCGAAATTGTCGCAACCCCTATTACTAGCCTGTTCAACCTCTCTTTCGTAACGTCTGAGATCCCCAGAGATTGGAAAGCTGCCGCGGTCATCCCCCTCTTCAAAGGGGGTGACACTCTAGATCCAAACTGTTACAGACCTATATCCATCCTGCCCTGCCTTTCGAAAGTTTTTGAACGCCAAGTAAACAAACAGATCACCGACCATTTCGAATCCCACCGTACCTTCTCCGCTATGCAATGCGCTTTCCGAGCTGGTCATGGGTGCATTTCAGCCACGCTCAAGGTCCTAAACGATATTATAACCGCAATCAATAAAAGACAGTATTGTGCAGCCATCTTCATCGACCTGGCCAAGGCTTTCGACTCTGTCAACCACCGCATTCTTATTGGCAGACTAAATAGCCTTGGTTTCTCAAATGACTGCCTCGCCTGGTTCACCAACTACTTCTCAGATAGAGTTCAATATGTCAAATCGGAGGGCCTGTTGTCTGGACCTATGGCAGTCTCTATGGGGGTGCCACAGGGTTCAATTCTTGGGCCGACTCTTTTCTCTGTGTATATCAATGATGTCGCTCTTGCTGCTGGTGACTCTCAGATCCACCTCTACGCAGACGACACCATTTTGTATACATCTGGCCCTTCATTGGACACTGTGTTAACAAACCTCCAAACGAGCTTCAATGCCATACAACACTCCTTCAGTAGCCTCCAACTGCTCTTAAACACTAGTAAAACTAAATGCATGCTCTTCAATCGAACGCTGCTGGCACCCGGCCTCCCGACTAGAATCACTACTCTTGACGGGTCTGACCAAGAGTATGTGGACAACTACAAATACCTAGGTGTCTGGTTAGACTGTAAACTCTCCTTCCAGACTCACATTAAGAATCTCCAATCCAAAGTTAAATCTAGAATTGCGCTTCCTATTTCGCAACAAAGCCTCCTTCACTCATGCTGCCAAACATGCCCTCGTAAAACTGACTATCCTACCAATCCTTCACTTCGGCGATGTCATTTACAAAATAGCCTCCAACACTCTACTCAGCAAATTGGATGTAGTCTATCACAGTGCCATCCATTTTGTCACCAAAGCCCCATATACTACCCACCACTGTGACCTGTAAGCACTTGTTGGCTGGTCCTCACTACATGTTCGTCGTCAAACCCACTGGCTCCAGGCCATCTATAAATCACTGCTAGGTAAATCCCCGCCTTATCTTAGCACATTGGTCACCATAGCAACCCTCACCCATAGTCTGCGCTCCAGCAGGTATATCTCACTGGTCATCCCCAAAGCCAACACCTCCTTTGGCCGCCATTCCTTCCAGTTCTCTGCTGCCAATGACTGGAACGAATTGCAAAAATCTCTGAAGCTGGAGACTTTTATCTCCCTCACTAACTTTAAGCATCAGTTGTCAGAGCACCTTACCGATCACTGCACCTGTACACAGCCCATCTGAAATTAGCCCACCCAACTACCTCATCCTCATATTGTTATTTATTTTGCTCTTTTGCACCCCAGTATCTCTATTTGCACATCATCTCTTGCACATCTATCATTCCAGTGTTAATACTAATTGTAATTATTTTGCACTATAGCCTATTTATTGCCTTACCTCCATAACTTGCTACATTTGAACACACTGTATATATATTTTCTCTTGTATTTTTTGACTTTATGTTTTGTTTTACCCCCATATGTAACTCTGTGTTGTTGTTTTTATCGCACTGCTTTGCTTTATCTTGGCCAGGTCGCAGTTGTAAATGAGAACTTGTTCTCAACTGGCTTCTTACCTGGTTAAATAAAGGTGAAATAAATAAATAAATAAAATACAAGCGAAGTGACTCCAAAATGACAGGACATTATTCACCTTTCAGTTTCTATTGGGAAAACATCATCCAAAACACAACCAAGACAAACTGCAAATGCATTCAACAAGTTTGTAGAATCACACGACTGATGTAATCACTGCAGGTAAGGAATATGGGACCAAATACTAAACTTATGACTACTTTATTACAATATAAGTGAATATATCCAAATTATTACGACATATACAAATGGGAGAAATAGATACATAAAGTGCTTTCATTTCTAAACAGTAACACAGATATGTATTAAAATATCATAAAATAAAAGGTGACATTATATACTGTCGCCTCATATGAAACATTATATCTCAAATCCAAAATGCTGGAGTATAGCACCAAATTTAAAACTGTAAGCTTCACTGTCCAAACACATATGGTGTGGACTATGTGTGCCTGGTAAACACATGTGGATCTGGTGAACAGTTATCACTTGTTGACCAACTACAGGAATACTGACCTCAGAGTCTCCAGTTTACAGTGGGGATTCCCCAGTCCAGCAGAGAGCAGCTTCACTCCTGAATCCTTCAGGTCATTGTTACTCAGATCCAGCTCTCTCAGGTGTGAGGGGTTTGACTTCAGAGCTGAGACCAGAGAAGAACAGCCTTCCTCTGTGACTAGACAGCCTGACAGCCTGCAAAGAATCATAATAAAACCACACTGCAATTCTTTGGTGGTGAAAATAGAGGCAGTATATTTTTTCAACATTTTCATTTATACCAGTGTCCTGAAACCTGCCATATACAGTGCCCTCCATAATTATTGGCACCCCTGTTTAAGATGTGGTCGAGGACTTCCAAAAATGCTCCTTTTTTTTTAAACAACATAGAACCCAAATGCAAAAAAAATAGAAAAATCCAACCTTTTATTTAAGTACATTACTTTGGTGTAAAAAAAAAAATCACACATTTAGAAAAAAAAAAACTTGAAATCATGTGTCCCACAATTATTGGCACCCCTGATGTTAATACTTTGTACAACCCCCTTTTGCCAACAAGACAGCACTTAATCTCCTCCTATAACATTTCACAAGATTGGAGAACACAGAGAGAGGGATCTTTGACCATTCTTCTTTGCACAATCTTTCTAGATCATCCAGTGTCTTGGGTCCTCTCTTATGCACTCTCCTCTTTAGCTCGCCCCACAGGTTTTCGATTGGGTTGAGGTCTGGGGACTAAGATGGCCATGGGAGGACCTTGAGTTTGTGACTGCTGAACCATTTTTGTGTAGATTTTGCCACATGTTTTGGATCATTATCCTGCTGATGTCACGGCCGTCTACGGAAGGAGTGGACCAAAGCGCAGCGTTTGTGGCGAACATGACTTTATTAATTTCAAAGTCCACGAAACAAAAACAACAAACAATGACGGAACGTGAAGACCTCAGTTACAACGACTGAAAACGGAACAAAAACCCACAACCCTAAGGTGAACACTGACAGTTTAAATATGGCTCCCAATCAGAGATAACGAGCCGACAGCTGACACTCGTTACCTCCGATTGGGAGTCACATGACGAGACAAGACACTACAACCAAAACCAAACACAACCAAATGAACACACCCTATACCCCACACAACCAAATGAATACACCCTGGCTCAAACTACACAGTCCCGGAGCCAGAGCGTGACAGTACCCCCCCCTAAAGGCGCGGACTCCGACCGCGCCTACACCCCCAAAATAGGGGAGGGCTGGGTGGGTGTTGCTCCTCGGAGGCGGCTCCGGCTCCGGGCTTGACCACCACCCCACTTCACTCCCCCCGTAGTGCCCCCGGTCCGATCTGACCCAGCTTGCTGGATCAGGACCTCCGACGCGCACCCCTGGCTTGGCGCGTGAGGTAGGAATGGACCGGACCTGGCAGACGATACGCACCCTTTGCATGGTGCGTGGAGCCGGAACAGGCCTCACCAGGCTGAAGACTCGCATCCCTGGCTTGGTGCGAGTAGCAGGAATGGGCTGAATCCGGCTGACGACTCGCACCCTTGGCTTGGTGCGAGTAGCAGGAATGGGCTGAATCCGGCTGACGACTCGCACCCTTGACTTGGTGCGAGTGGCAGGAACAGGGTGAATCCGGCTGACGACTCGCACCCTTGGCTTGGTGCGAGTGGCAGGAACAGGCCGGGTTGGGCCGGCGACGCACACCGTGGACCTGGTGCGTGGAGCAGGGACCGGCTGGGCTGGGCTGACGACGCACACCGTGGGCCTGGTGCGTGGAGCAGGGACCGGCTGGGCTGGGCTGGCGACGCACACCGTAGGCTTTGTGCGAGGAGCAGGGACAGGCCGGGCTGGGCTGGCGACGCACACCGTAGGCTTTGTGCGTGGAGCAGGAACAGGCCGGGCTGGGCTGGCGACGCACACCGTAGGCTTTGTGCGTGGAGCAGGAACAGGCCGGGCAGGACTGGCGACGCACACCGTAGGCTTTGTGCGTGGAGCAGGAACAGGCCGGGCTGGGCTGGCGACGCACACCGTAGGCTTTGTGCGTGGAGCAGGAACAGGCCGGGCTGGGCTGACGACGCACACCGTGGGCCTGGTGCGTGGAGCAGGGACAGGCCGAGCTGGGCTGACGACGCACACCGTAGGCTTTGTGCGAGGAGCAGGGACAGGCCGGGCTGGGCTGGCGACGCACACCGTAGGCTTTGTGCGTGGAGCAGGAACAGGCCGGGCTGGGCTGGCGACGCACACCGTAGGCTTTGTGCGTGGAGCAGGAACAGGCCGGGCTGGGCTGACGACGCACACCGTGGGCTTGGTGCGTGGAGTAGGAACAGGCCGGTCCGTACTGGGAACACACACCACTGGCCTTAACCGGGGATCAGGAACGGGCCGGACCGGACTGGTAACACACCTCAGTCTCTCACGCCGTGCCTCAACTACTTCCCTCCCTCTACTCGCCAATGGCTCCCGTAATCCGGTAGCCTTCTCTCCACGTCTCCCTGTGGCAGCCTCCTGCTGCCCAGCCGCCCAAGCCATGTGCCCCCCCCCAATTTTTTTTTGGGGTTGCCTCTCTTCCATCCGACGATGGCCCTGCTGACGCCGTTGCTCCTCTCCTGCCAGGTTCTCCCCCTTCATCGCCCTCCGGTACCGGACGGCCTCCTCCTGCGTAATATGTCCCCAGCCGAGGAGGACATCCACCAGCGTTCTCTCCTGCGGGTGTTCCTGTATACGCTGCTTGGTCCTTTTGTGGTGGGTTTTTCTGTCACGGCCGTCTACGGAAGGAGTGGACCAAAGCGCAGCGTTTGTGGCGAACATGACTTTATTAATTTCAAAGTCCACGAAACAAAAACAACAAACAATGACGGAACGTGAAGACCTCAGTTACAACGACTGAAAACGGAACAAAAACCCACAACCCTAAGGTGAACACTGACAGTTTAAATATGGCTCCCAATCAGAGATAACGAGCCGACAGCTGACACTCGTTACCTCCGATTGGGAGTCACATGACGAGACAAGACACTACAACCAAAACCAAACACAACCAAATGAACACACCCTATACCCCACACAACCAAATGAATACACCCTGGCTCAAACTACACAGTCCCGGAGCCAGAGCGTGACAGCTGAAAGACCCAATGACGACCCATCTTCAGCTTTCTGGCAGAGGCCATCAGGTTTTTATTTAAAATGTCCTGGTAGTTCAAAGCGTTCATAATGCCATGCACCCTAACAAGGTTCCCAGGGCCTTTGGAAGAGAAACAGGCCCACAGCATCACAGATCCTCCACCATACTTCACGGTGGGCATGAGGTGCTTTTCGGCATACTCATCTTTTGTTTTACGCCAGACCCACTTAGAGTGTTTGTTGCCAAAAAGCTCAATCTTAGTCTCATATGACCAAAGCACACAATCCCAGTTGAAGTCCCAGTGCCGCTTAGCAAACTCCAGACGTTTATGTTTGTGAGTGTTAGTGAGAAAAGGCTTTTTCCTTGCATGCCTCCCAAACAGCTTGTTGGCATGTAGAGAGCGTCTGATGGTTGTTTTGGAGACTTTGTGACCCCAAGATGCCACTCTTTGATGCAATTCTGTGACAGTGAGCTTAGGACTTTTTTTTACTTCTCTTACCATCCTCCTCACTGTGCGTTGTGGCAAGATAAACTTGGGACCTCTTCCAGCCTTGTTTGTCACTGTTCCAGTTGTTTTAAACTTTTTAATGATTCCTCTGACTGTAGATACGGGCAAGTTAAGGCGAGTGGCTATTTTCTTGTAGCCATTGCCTGACTTATGAAGGTGACACAAATCTGCCTTACTTGAATGGTGTGTTCTCTTGTCTTTGCCATGTTGACAAATGGGTAAGAGAATTAGGCCTCTGTGTCACGTCATATTTATACCCCAGGGAAACAGGAAGTCATGAATTACTAATTAAAAGTTCCTAGATACCCTGACCAACTTTAGCAACTACAGAAAAATATATTTAAAAAAAAATCAATTAAAATGTTCAGCGGAATTGTTAGGGGTGCCAATAATTGTGGGACACATGATTTCAAGTTATTCTTTTTCTAAATGTGTGATTTTTTTTTTTACCACCAAAGTAATGTACTTAAATAAAAGGTTGGATTTTTCTCTTTTTTTGCATTTGGGTTCTATGTTGTTTAAAAAAAAAGGAGAATTTTTGGAAGTCCTCGACCACATCTTAAACAGGGGTGCCAATAATAGTGGAGGGCACTGTATATATCATTATTAGAAAAAATCATAATATTGTGTGTAGAGAGAAAAATGTATAGTACGAATATTTGAGTAGACTGACCAGAGCAGTTTAAAAAGCAGTATCAGTCAAATGACAGACAGTGAGGTATCAGATTTAGATTGTATTGAGTATACAGTCCACACCATATCTATTTTGACAGTGAAGATAACATTTTAAATTTGGCTCTATACTCCAGCATTTTGGATTTGAGGTCAAATGTTTCATATGAGGTGACAGTATATAATGTCACCTTTTATTTGAGGGTATTTTAATACATATCTGTTTCACCATTTAGAAATGAAAGCACTTTATGTATCTAGTCCCCCTATTTGAAGAAGTCATAAGTATTCTGACCAATTCACTTATAGTGCATTAAAGTAGTCAAAAGTATAGAATTTGGTCCCGAACTCGTTGGTTGCATTTGCAGTTTGTTTTGGTTGTGTTTTGGGTTATGTTTTGCCCAATAGTAACTGAATGGTGGATGATGACTGGAGTAATTTTCTGCCTAAGTGAGTAGATAACATGTTTCTAAACACTACTAAATGAATCCTGATGATGCCATGATTAAGAAATATCATGAATGAATCATGAATAATAATGAGTGAGAAAGTTACAGAGGCTACAACAAAACATGCTAACCTCTCACCATTACCAATAACAGAGGGGGTCTGATCCTTGTTCCTCTGTAACTTTCTCATTCATCATCATTCACGATTCATTCATGATTATTCATAATCATAGTAGCATCCACATGAATGTAGAAGTGTTCAGAAACATCTTCTATTCTTACTGACAATACAAGTGAAGTGACTCCAAAATGACAGAACATTATTCACCATTCAGTTTCTATTGGGAAAAACATAATCCAAAACACAACCAAAACAAACTGCAAATGTATTCAACAAGTTTGTAGAATCACAAGCTTGATGTAATCACTGCAGGCAAAGAATATGGTACCAAAAACTAAACTTTTGACTAAATTAATCCTAGTGTGTGTGTTTGTGTGTCCAGTGTGTGTGTGTGTGTGTCCAGTGTGTATGTGTGTGTCCAGTGTGTGCGTCCAGTGTGTGTGTGTGTGTGTCCAGGTTGTGTGAGTGTCCAGTGTGTGTGTGTGTCAAATGTGTGTGCGTGTGTGTCCAGTGTGCGTCCAGTGTGTGTGTGTGTGTGTGTGTGTGTGTGTGTCCAGAGTGTGTCAAGTGTGTGTGTGTGTGTGTGTCCAGTGTGTGGGTGTCCAGTGTGTGTGTGTGTCCAGTGTGTGAGTGTGTCCAGTGTGTGTGAACCAAAAAATACTGCAAATGCAAAGAATCACTGCAGGTAAGGAATATGGGACCAAATACTACACTTATGACTACTTTAATACAATATAAGTGAATATGTCCAAATTATTAAGACTTTTTCAAATGGGAGAACTAGACACATAAAGTGCTTTCATTTCTAAACAGTAACACAGATATGTATGAAAATATCATCAAATAAAAGGTGACATTCTGTACTGTCACCTAATATGAAACAATCTATCTCAAATCCAAAATGCTGGAGCATAGCACCAAATGTAAAACTGTAAGCTTCACTGTCCAAACACATATGGTGTGGACTATGTGTGCCTGGTAAACACATGTGGATCTGGTGAACAGTTATCACTTGTTGACCAACTACAGGAATACTGACCTCAGAGTCTCCAGTTTACAGTGGGGATTCCCCAGTCCAGCAGAGAGCAGCTTCACTCCTGAATCCTTCAGGTCATTGTTACTCAGATCCAGCTCTCTCAGGTGTGAGGGGTTTGACTTCAGAGCTGAGACCAGAGAAGCACAGCCTTCCTCTGTGACTCCACAGCCTGACAGCCTGACAGAGAGATCATCATGATTTCACAAACACACTTAATTTAACACCAGTAGTGTAGAAGGATAATGGCAGATGCATTTGGTTTATTCTCTTAAACAACATATAGATTCATCTTCCGTCTCCTAGAATGGTATGGTCATATTGTTATACTAATATGAACATCAATGCATTGATTCAGTAAGTTTTTCAATTTAATATTATATATTATATACATATTATAATACATATATTTCTCTAAACTGAATATTTCTTCCTGATGATTAGTACTTAAATGTCATTTTATGTACTCACAGAGCAGCTCTGGAGGCTTTGACCACTGGCAGCAGCCTCAGAAGACCTTCCTCTGATCTGGAGTATTTCTTCAGGTCAAACACATCCAGCTCCTTTTCTGAAGTCAGCAGCACAAAGACCAGAGCTGACCACTGTGCAGGTGACAGTTCTTCTTCTGAGAGACTTCCTGATCTCAGGTAGCTTTGGATCTCCTCCACTAGAGAATGGTCATTCAGTTCATTCAGACAGTGGAACAGATTGATGCACCTCTCTGGAGAGGGATTCTCCCTGATCTTCTCCTTGATGTAGTTGACTGTTTCTTCATGGCTCTGTGAGCTGCTTCTTGTCTTTGTCAGTAGACCTCGTAAGTGCTTCTGATTGGACTCCTGTGAGAGGCCCAGAAGGAAGCGGAGGAACAGGTCCAGGTTTCCCGTCTCACTTTGTAAGGCTTTATCCACAGCACTCTTGTAGAAAGTAACTTCAGGCTTGCGTCTGAACAGCGAAGAAAGGTTACTGGACTTTGTTTGCAGTTTGTCCATTAGATTGTCATCGTTGTTGATGAATGAGAGGAACACATATACAGCAGCCAGAAACTCCTGAATGCTCAGATGCACGAAGCAGTACACCTTGTCCTGGTACAGCCCACATTCCTCTTTAAAGAGCTGTGTGCACAATCCTGAGTACACTGAGGCGTCATTGACATCAATGCCAGCCTTTTTCAGGTCTTTTTTATAGAAAATCAGATTGCCCTCAACAAGCTGTTGAAAAGCCAGTTTTCCCAGTGACAGAATGCTCTCTTTATTCCAGTGTGGACCTGTCTCTTCTTTCCCAAGATACTTTTCATTCTTCTGTTTGGTATGAAACTCCACAAGGTGTGTGTACATCTCAGTCAGAGTCTTGGGCATCTCTTCTGTCTTGTCTGTATTCAACATGTGTTCAAGGACTGTTGCAGAAATCCAACAGAAGACTGGAATGTCGCACATGATGTAGAGGCTCCTTGATGTCTTTATGTGTGAGATGATTCTGCTGGCCAGGTCCTCATCACTGAATCTCTTCCTGAAATACTCCTCCATCTGTGGGTCATTGAACCCTCGTACCTCTGTCACCTGGTCAACACACACTGAAGGGATCTTATTGGCCGCTGCAGGTCGGGTAGTTATCCAGATAAGAGCAGAGGGAAGCAGATTTCCCTTGATGAGATTTGTCAGCAGAACATCCACTGAGGTTGACTTTGTGACGTCACAACAGATCTTGTTCTTCTGGAAGTCTAGGGGCAGTCGGCACTCATCCAGACCATCAAAGATGAACATAACTTTGTACTTGTCATAGTTGGAGATTCTTGATTCTTTGGTTTCCATTGAGAAGTGATTGAGAAGTTCAATGAAAGTGTGTTTTTCCTGTTTCATCAAATTCAGCTCCCGAAAAGGGAATGAAAATACAAATTGGACATCCTGATTTGCTTTTCCTTCAGCCCAGTCCAAAATGAACTTCTGCACAGAGACTGTTTTTCCAATGCCAGCGACTCCCCTTGTCAGCACAGTTCTGATAAGTTTGTCTTGTCCAGTTAAGGGTTTGAAGATGTCGTTACATTTGATTGCAGTCTCTGGTCTTGCTTGTTTCCTGGTTGTTGTCTTAATCTGTCTCAGCTCATGTTCATTATTGACCTCTCCTGTTCCACCCTCTGTGATGTAGAGCTCTGTGTAGATCTTATTGAGAAGTGTTGGGTTTCCTTGTTTAGCGATCCCCTCAAATACACATTGAAACTTCTTCTTTAGATTAGATTTGAGTTCACGTTGGCAAATCACAGCAAGCTCATCAGAATCTAGAAATAACACAGACGATATTAATATCACGTCTGTTTTAATGCCTACAGTATTCTAGGACTGTTATGAAGTTGTACATAAAAAATAATGTATTCTCTTAACTGTCTGTATAAATGTGTAAATGTTTTCATAATGCATTACAGACTGGTGTGACTGATTTATTTCATTATTGGTATTATTGATGGTATTATTAATGTCATCTCTCTCTCTCTCCTCTTCTCTGTCTAAATTAATCACCTCAACACATCCCTGCTGCTACTTGATGAGGTCACTAGGTGTTGTGTTAAGGCTGCTACAATATAATTGAGTTACACAGCTACTTTAGCTGTACTTTAGCTACATATTTTAAATGTTTGTTATAAAACTTCATTCAACATGAGGCAGACAGCTCTTACTTTTCTCCAGTGTGTCAGCAAGCTCCTTCTGGTTCATTTTCCTCAGGACGTGCAGTGTGATCTTCAGAGCCCCCTCTCTGGCACTGCTGTCCTGCTTCTCATCTTCAGCATCCACCACTTCCTTATCCGGCTTCTGACTCTCAAAGCCTTCTGGGAGTTCTGGACTAAGAATCCTCTTGAACATCTTCAACTCGTTCTTCACAAATGTCATAATATTCTCTTCAAGCAACTGAAATAAATCAAGTAAATAAGTTAAGCAAGAGACTAAATGCTTTCTCATTAACACATTAATGAATGATTGACAGATCAACTTTACTTGAGGTAAACAAAAACAAATGTACATAACAGGACCACATACACTGAATATGGAGGCCAGGTCTGTTTGATGACTCTGGGAAGACTGACCACTGAGAATCTCTGACTCTGATCTCTCCTGTTGGTTTCTGTGGACAAAACACGAGATTACATCTCCTCATCCAGGGAGTGCACACACACACACACACACAGACACACACACACACACACACACACACACACACACACACACACACACACACACACACAGGGAGGGAATGTTGTGTTTGTTTAATATTGTTTCAGGACTATGAAAATGGAAAAAAGGATTAGCCTATGGATTATGAAAACAACAAAAATTAATTGTAAAATGGGAGAGGAGAAATTAGTAGAGACAGTGTTGTTTAACTCACTGACCATGACCCATGAGTTCTTCTTACCTTTGTTCAGTAGAAGAGTCTCCCTCTCTAAAGTTTATAGGTGGATCCATAGACCAGTCACTCTTCATGGACACACAGCTGGGTACAGGGGAGGCTGGTCTCTCCTGCTTGATTGGACTTCAACACAACAGAGACAAACATTACGTCTCTCATCTACTCTGAGCTCAGATGGGGAAACATAAGATGAGTTTCATTCCAAAATGCTTTATATCCATTTTCAGAAACACTGAAATGGTAAATTAGCTTTTATTGTTTAAAGAAATTATGAAAAAGATTGGTGTTTTCATGGTATGTGATTGTTCAATGACAGACATGTATTTGTTTAAATCTATCACTTGATGGTTTCATTTCAGAGAGACAAATAATCATGTTTTTTTGCACAATGCTATATATCTGCCTCACTCTCAGAGAAATAAGTAGTACTGCTAGGTTTTACACAGTAAAAATATATATCTGCCTCACTATCAGAGAAATAAGTAGTACTGCTAGGTTTTACACAGTAATAATATATATCTGCCTCACTCTCAGAGAAATAAGTAGTACTGCTAGGTTTTACACAGTAATAATATACATCTCCCTCACTCTCTGAGAAATAAGTAGTACTGGTAGGTTTTACACAGTCAAATGTGACCGACCAGCTCGATTCGGTCTTATGTAGAAAAATTTGAAATTGTGTTTTTTTTACATTGGATAAAAGTAGAGACTCAGATAGAAAAAGGTATATCATACACTATAGATGAGGAACAATGGGAAAGTAATTTTGCTTTGAAAGATGATAAACTTGTAACCTCACTTTTGAGAAAATGGCCTTTAAATGTTTTGGTACACCTACTGGAGAGCTCTTCTTTATCTACAGTGGTGTTACTTTGGCAGATAAGGTCACCCATCTAAATAAATAGTAAAAAAAAAAAAAGTTTTATAATTAACTAAATGTATGTTGTTTATGTCAGTTTCATTGTTTGTTATGCTATAAATGGTTATTTTATGGTTGTAAGTGGTACAATGAACTAGAAAATGTCATATTTTGCAATTCTGAGTAATTACTACTTTAGTAAGGATATACACGTTATTCAGTACTACTGCAGTTACTAAATAATTCCAATAGATGGCAGCGTAAGACCATGAATGACATTTCAGAAGCTCAGTTTAGTTTTCTCCCTGGATACACCACCACTCCACCTCACAGGAAAACTCCTGCCCACGCTTTTTACTGTCCCTTTCCACACTGCTAACGCAAGAGGAACGACTGAAAAAGCATTTAACAGATTACTGTGAAGTAATATAATAATCTTGAAAAAGAGGACAGTTACATGCGTTTTGTTTAGATCGTACACTTTTTTCTGACCAGAAAATGTTTAATGTTTGATGGCTATGTGCCAGCCATCTCATCTTCGAATGTGGCTCACAACAACATATACTCAGGTGAAAAGTGAGCGCGCTCATCAAGTAGCCGTAACCTTGTTAATAATAAGTTACCTGAGGTAAACCTACAGGGTTAACGCTCACCAAGTAGCCGTAACCTTGTTAATAATAAGTTACCTGAGGTAAACCTACAGGGTTAACGCTCACCAAGTAGCCGTAACCTTGTCAATAATAAGTTACCTGAGGTAAACCTACAGGGTTAACGCTCACCAAGTAGCCGTAACCTTGTCAATAATAAGTTACCTGAGGTAAACCTACAGGGTTAACGCTCACCAAGTAGCCGTGACCTTGTTAATAATAAGTTACCTGAGGTAAACCTACAGGGTTAACGCAGGCAGGTCTCATTGATAACAATAGTGAAGCTGGCATTGTGACGCAGAACAATGGGCTGGGAATAGAACGTTCTGAAGGCGAGTCGGTGTCACGGAGCTCAATAGAACTAATTGTAGCTGGTAGGGTGAAAAATTACCTAAAATAAGGCCTGTTTTTTCGCGATTACGTCATAACCAGGGACAGAAGGTAATATTATGAAACTGGGCTCCATGGCGGATGCAATGAACTAATTTTATCAGAAATAAACGTTGTAAAAAATGTCACTTGAGGCGCCCCGAAAATAATATTCAGAAGTTCAGTCCTTGGACACAGAAGGGTTAAACACTAAAGTTACCGTCCATCTAGTGAAGAGAGGAGAACCGGACAGAGGGATGGTAGGTAGCCAGCATCCATCAACGAGAGAGGGAGAAGCCCTCCACGGTATTTAACAGGTGGAAGAAACAACCAGGGAGCTCCATCGGTCCACAAGAGATGCAGGCAGCCGGTGATGATGTAGTGGTAGCTAGGATAACTAGGATGCTGCTGGTAGAGTAGCTAGCTTAGCTAGCTGTACCGACTAGCTTGGCTAGCTAGCAGGTCGTTCGTCTGTCCCTCGAGGATGATGACGAATCCGGTGAACCCCACAATTAAACAAGAATAGCGAGTGAAAAGGATCTGGCTACACTCATACTGTCTCTGACCATTACGCAAAAAAGCAAATTGAACAATAAACTTCGGTGTCTCAACACTGTAACGAACCACTGACCTCCGTCGTTGTTCCCCAAGATCACCTCAGACCACTCTGCGCGTAACTGGACAATATGCTTGGCGCCAAACCGTACGTGGACGCGGACAGTTCCAGAACGCGGACATGAGCAGAGCAACACAATAAACTAAAAGCAGTCTTTAAAGTCGGGTACATTAGTAATATTCATTTTTTATTATGTCAAACAAAAAAAAATTGTTTTTTAAAATAAGATTTTGAGATCTGGGCATGTTTCCAAAAAGCGTCTCAGAGTAGAAAAATTGGTCCTCTCTCTCCCCAGAGAGACTCATTTAATACTGGGTCGTTACAATATTTTGAGATCTGGGCCCATATCCAAAATGTGTCGTATAAGTGCTGAGAATAAAGACTTCTACTCTTATGGGTATAAATTAAAGCTATGCATGAAGCCTCGTTATTCATAGGTGTCCCACCTAGTTGGCAGATATTTAGGACACCTCATGAGCTGTACTAACCAGTTAAGAGGTACCAGCAGGTGTCTTGATAATAGAAACATGCAGCGAGTCAGTGGTTCCTGTGCAACATGTAATTGCTTTGGAGCAGTGGTGACCTGTCATTCAGGGCAGAGCCCCACCTGTTTAGCAGATGCTCTTACCCAGAGCTATTTACAGTAAGTGCATTCATCTTAAGATAGCTAGGTGAGACAACCAGATAATACAGTCAAATATACAGGATACGAACATTCAATTTCAGCTAAACAATGGATATATAGCGTTTTGCAATAAAAATAATAATAATGATATACATCTAAAATCTATTCATTAAACATTTGAGAACAGTAATATTGAAGGTACCCATAAGCAACCATTTCTGATTAAAAAACACATTACAAATTGTGGAAATAGCATTTAGGAAATAAACTCTTAATAATTCTTAAACAAAATTGTCATTTCACCTCTTAGCTTTGGTGTCATGTTCCCCAGAGAGACTCATTTTAGAGGCAGGGCCCCACTCCTCTCTCTCCCCAGAGAGACTCATTTTAGAGGCAGGGCCCCCCTCCTCTCTCTCCCCAGAGAGACTCATTTTAGACCACTGACCCCTAAACAGAGATCCAACATGTTGGTTGTAGTTAACACAGTAATTCTTGAATGTGAATTGTTATCATTTATTAATTATCTCTTACAAAACATTTACTAACAGACATATCGAAACAGTCAGGTGATTTAATGCAATCACATGAATATGTAGTTGTGACATCTCTTCACCATGGCCATGTCACACACTTATTTGTATTCATTAAAAGTCGGCCATTTATTATTTTTGAATCTGTTCTTTTCTAAACATATCTGAGAATGTAGACAGAAGGGCTAAAACAGGCTTGATTGATCTGGGGGGGATCAGTGATCTATACAGAAAGTTTTTTGCAACAATTAAGATATTTTATATTATTTAAAGTAGGCTAGGTTATAATGTATAACAGTTTTTTTGTTGTTGTGTAAAGCAGATCAAGGTCTATACCTCAGCAAGTGGCGACCCGTCATTCAGGGCAGGTGGCCTTTCCTGTTTTGCATGTTATTGTGGCATTAATACATGTCACATATCAGTTTGCTAACAATGTAAAAAATATATACACTACCGGTCAAAAGTTTTAGAACACATACTCATTCAAGGGTTTTTCTTTATTTTGTACTATTTTCTACATTGTAGAATAATAGTGAAGACATCAAAACTATGAAATAACACATATGGTATCATGTAGTAACCAAAAAAGTGTTAAACAAATCAAAATATATTTTATATTTGAGATTCTTCATATAGCCACCCTTTGCCTTGATGACAGCTTTGCACACTCTTGGCATTCTCTCAACCAGCGACCCGTTATTCAGGGCAGGTGGCCTTTCCTGTTTTGCATGTTATTTTGGCATTAATACGTGTCACATATCAGTTTGCAAAAATTGCAACAAAAAAAAAAAATATCATTGAGTTAATATAGCCGCATACAAACATGGTCTCTTTTTTGTTTTCTTGAGTAAGGCAGCTCCAAAATGCAGGTGTTTCAGCCTAGCTCAGTGCTTTCTGTGGTGGTGGGGCAAGCCAGAAGAAAAGCAGAGCGTTGCTTCGTGATTGGCTCAGTGTTCTGTCACTCATGGGGACACTACGTCACTGCCAAGTCTAAGGGTAGAGCTAGAAAATTCAAGCCCCTTGGGTGCTGCCACAGAGTTACATTAGAAGTGCCCATCCAAGAAGGTCATTGGCCACAGATAAAATGACGTCAAATCACATTATATCTACAGTAGCTTTGATTGGACTGATCATGTCAACATCATACTTTCAAAATCTTAGCCAGCAGTCATCATCACGAATCAGGTCGACAATCTACAGGCAAATCCTTTTTAATCCTTGTCATATGAAGAGAAATAATGAAGAGAAATTATAGGACAGCTGTTGGGACTCTGCTGTTGGGACTCTGCTGTTGGGACTCTGCTGTTGGGACTCTGCTGTTGGGACTCTGCTGTTGGGACTCTGCTTTATGTAAGCCCTAACAGTTTGTGGGCACCGTTTCTCACCGTTATAGTGCAATGAATGTATTGTTTAGTGTTGTGTTGTGGAGTGGCTTTGCTGGCATGCATCCCCCTTTATTTATGTTTTGCCCCACCAAGATTGACATGCTAAAATCACCACTGACCTCAGCTATAGCCTAGATGACCAGCCTAAACCTGTTCAGATCAGTTCCCATAACGTTATAACAGTAACAGTAGCAGGAGCCTAGTCCTGATACAGATGGAGGTCTATACCTCAGCTATAGCCTACATATCCTAGATGACCAGCCTAAACCTGTTCAGATCAGTTCCCATAACGTTATAGACCTAACAGTAGCAGGACAGAGCTTGTAGCCTAGGCATGGTATTTTACACACCATTTCAAACGGAGACCATCAGGTTGGTCAGCATGATAAGTGATCATAGCTCAAACCTACTCTGACTATTGAATGTCTGACGTCGACCTTATAATAGTTTGTAGTTTAGCCTAGACCTACGAGAGTCTGCCCGTCTTTCCTACATATCAACACATTTATCCGACTTCTAATGTTACCGAGAAATACGTGCCACAGTTTCAACAGCCATTGTGTAACTGCGTAGGCTACACACTTACTTTCACGTTCATATGAGGAAATCACATAACTTCTTACAGTCGCTGGTGCAGCCGCCTGTTCTCTTGCAGATGAAGTAGCTTTTATAGGCGACTCATTCAACCAGCCTAAACAACAGTAAATAAAAGATGTCAAATGGTCAAAAGTCAATCCTGATATAGCCATGTACATCAAAGAGAGGTGTATTGCTACAGATGTAGGATCTTAATTTTAGCCAGTTTGCTACAGCAGGAAAATAATCCTGCAGCAACAGGACATTTTAATTATTATGTGGATTATAATTAATGAACAATTCTTTTAATAGAAAAGTGGAATTGATCATCTTCAGAAACCTTTTTTAAAGCTTAAATACACTCAAATACACTACAAGTTTTAGTTATCCTGCAACAGGGTGATCAAATTAAGATCCTACATCTGTAGAGAGATTATGTTTTTCTCTAAATAAGGCAGTTTGAGTTATTAGCAATAACGTTGCAACTGTCAGCTGCTGTAAACCTATGTGATTGGATGTTATAGACCCCCATCTGAACAGTTTCTTTCCCCATGCTGTAGCCCTCACCAACTGGTCATCTGGCCCATAGAGACTAAAGGACTATACACTCTATGCTGCACACCACATCAAGCCATCTCTGAACTGTACACTACCATCTGGTCCATAGAGACTAAAGGACTATACACTCTATGCTGCACACCACATCAAGCCATCTCTGAACTGTACACTACCATCTGGCCCATAGAGACTAAAGGACTATACACTCTATGCTGCACACCACATCAAGCCATCTCTGAACTGTACACTAAATAACTGAATTATACTGCATTAGCACTCTGTTCATCTCTCTTAGATATATTTATACTGGTACTGTATATGTGGACATCCACTGTATATCAACTGTATTCCCACTGTACTGTATATCTGTATATCAACTGTATTCCCACTGTACTGTATATCTGTATATCAACTGTATTCCCACTGTACTGTATATCTGTATATCAACTGTATACCCACTGTACTGTATATCTGTATATCCACTGTATTCCCACTGTACTGTATATCTGTATACCAACTGTATTCCCACTGTACTGTATATCTGTATACCAACTGTATTCCCACTGTACTGTATATCTGTATACCAACTGTATTCCCACTGTACTGTATATCTGTATATCAACTGTATACCCACTGTACTGTATATCTGTATATCAACTGTATTCCCACTGTACTGTATATCTGTATATCAACTGTATTCCCACTGTACTGTATATCTGTATACCAACTGTATTCCCACTGTACTGTATATCTGTATACCAACTGTATTCCCACTGTACTGTATATCTGTATACCAACTGTATTCCCACTGTACTGTATATCTGTATATCAACTGTATTCCCACTGTACTGTATATCTGTATACCCACTGTATACCCACTGTACTGTATATCTGTATACCAACTGTATTCCCACTGTACTGTATATCTGTATATCACTGTTCATTATCTTATAGCTCTATGCTCACTCTTCCTAGTTGTGTATAATGTTGTACAGACATTTGTTTAAACTCTTCTGTCTGTATTCTGTCTCTAAATGTTGTCTGTCACTATCACCATGTAGAATTATGTGTACAGATGTAGGATCTTAATTTGATCACCCCCCACTGCAGAATAACTTTCCAGCAATGCAGGAAATGTAAAACTTGTAGTGTATTTGAGGTTTTAAAAGGCTTCTGAAGTTTGTAATTTCCACTTAGAAATGTCAGACTTGAGTTTCCCTTAATAGAAATGTATCAACCGCTACAAAAATGTCCATTAATTATAATTCACATAATAATTCACATTTCCTGTTGCTGCAGGAATATTTTCCTGCTGTAGCAAACTGGCTCAAATTAAGATCCTACATATGTATGTGCAAATGTACTTGGCGAATAAAGGTGATTCTGATTCTGCAAAGGTTGAGTCTCTAGATTCCCTTGCTGCTCTGGGGAAATAAAAATGGACACCATGGGCGATTTAAACTGGGACTGATTATCTCCAAACTCTGAGGTCATGTCATTTGTTATATTTCACCCTATTGGTAAAGGAAGCTAGAAGGCTGAACCCAGAAGACAACTCTAAATAAACACTAACTGATATTATCCTAAAATCCTTCCACTCATATTGTTGTGTCTCTTTGTTCAACGGACGTCGGGTAGCCTGTGATATTAATATTGTAGCAAACAGCGGGGCAGGGCAGTGAACCCAGGTCGCTGGCCAAAACTAGGTTAACCCTATTGCTGCGATGGGAATTGTAACCTGTCTCACACTGCCCCCTATAAAAGCAAGTCTCGTGCTTCGACTACTCAGACCCCTCACACATCCGGGCCGTGCAATCTGATGGCCTCACAGACACCATACTACTTCTGACACCAATGTAGCAAACAGCGGGGCAGGGAAGTGAACCCAGGTTGCACTTGTAAAAAGGCAAACAACCTACGCATCGCGCCATTGGCGCCAATTGGGTTACTTGGTTGGAATTGCATCATAGTACATGGGAATAATGATGCATTTTATTTAGTAAAGTGGTTTCTTGCATCAAACACAACAACATTTTCAGTCACCTCCTCCTTGTGTGAAGGACAAGTAGATAAACAGGTTAATGTCAAGCTCTTCATGTTTTTTGGAATGTCTCATGGAATGTAGGCTTACATTGAACACCACACATTGGCTGCTACTGTAGGCTGAATGATAGAACAGCCAGTTCCATGTTAAATGTTATTGGAGGCCTTTTTTACATTATGATCAAATAGCCTACTTGGTCTCTGTCTAAACTATAACTTAAAGTGGGTACAGCCTCAGTGTTCACAGTAAACTCACGCCGGAAGTTGCACAGATCGCTACACTATAGTAGAACTATGATACAATTACATGTATCATACGAAATGGGAAATGTAGAACTATGATGAATGACTATTGATATATTGAATTCACAGGAGGTTGGTGGCACCTTAATTGGGGAGGACGGGCTTGTGGTAATGGCTGGAGCGGAATAGGTGAAATGGTATCATTAATATGAGCCGTCCTCCCCTCAGCAACCTCCACTGATTGAATTTGACTTGCCCACGTCCAGTTAGCACCATTTTGTATGATTAAACTTTCAAGTCATTATATATTTTCCGTTCTGCTGAGAGAGCACCTTCCTGATGACTAACGCTCTGTACATTCCTATGGATGAGGCCTGAGCTGGAATGTGAAGCTAACTGAAGCTAACTTTAGAAAACCAGTATATCTAGCTTGCATCATAGTACACCCCTCATGCTAAGTTCAGGTTTCAGCATGAGGCAGGCATCAACAGCCGAGTTGTAGGCTACTACCTGGGTCGTGTTCATCAGTTTACTCCGCAGCCAACAGTTTTAAAATGTTGCATAAACAGTTTACTCCAAACGCTGTACAACGTGACCTAAACGGTTTCTGTTGCCAAACGTTTTGCTACGGTGGGCACTAATGAACACACACAACCTGTTTTGAGGAAGTGTAAGTTGTTGTTAGTCTTTCCACAGTATTTATTAGTCTCTCTTTCACACAACATACCTTCCTGAGTGAAAAGAGTTAACAGTAGATTAGAAAGAGAAAATGTTGTTGCTTGTTGTGTTTTAAGCCTGTTTTGAGAAGACAAGTCTATAGACCTATGATACAGTACACTCTTAGAAAAAAGAGTTCCAAAAGGGTCCTCTGGCTGTCCCCATAGGAGAACGCTTTTGGGTTCCAGGTAAAACCCTTCTGGCTTCCATGTAGAACCCTCTGTGGAAAGGATTATTCATGGAACCCAAAAGGGTTCTACCTACGACCAAAAATGGTTCTACAAAGGGTTCTCCTATGGGGACAGCCAAAGAACCCTTTTAGATTCTAGATAGTGTAGGAGCGATCACCCTGGGGCACTCAGATGGAAACAGAACGAATTCATCCCACGCATCTAATTTATATCCAAAACATTTTAAGGAGAGTAGGCCTATTATAACACTATAACAATATCATCAACTATATTAATACACATAACAATATCATCAACTATATGAATACACATAACAATATCATCAACTATATGAATACACATAACAATATCATCAACTATATTAATACACATAACAATATCATCAACTATATTAATACACATAACAATATCATCAACTATATTAATACACATAACAATGTCATCAACAATTTGAATACACATAACAATCGTCGTCTTACCTTTTATATGTCTCTCAATAGAAGTAGAGTCTGGAATGATCATTCGGTGGTGGAAAGTCCCTTTAGTTTGTTCGGCTCATTTCCATATCAGGTTCTACCTGTTCTCTCTCCCACTCCCTGTCTCTTTATAGCTCTTCCAATGTGCCTTGGCAAACATTCTACAAGTGTCTGGAACTCCAAATGTAGTTCTGATTTAGTGTTCTAAAAGAAAACAATTTGATTAAACTGGTTAATATGGTTAAAATACATTAAGACTGAGTAATGCTGTGATTGTTTTTATTATTTTGTATTGAAATGTTTGACTTTATTTTCCCTATGTCCTTTCAATATAGGAACAATTTGTGAAATGACAGCCTTCTGTAAATATGGACAAAAGTCTATGGATTAATTTGATGGTATGTGTCTTGCAACATTATGTAAAATGACAGGTTGAGAAACACTGCATCTTCCTAGGTGCATATGTGATGAGGAACGCAAACTGTCTCCCTATGTGTGTGCCATCCCTAAACATCAAGTGTTTGTGGTTCATTAAAATGTTTATTGTCAAGGTAAAAAAAAATAAAAAAAATATGGTGAATGAGACGGCCATGGCATATTGTGAAACATCAGCAAGTTCAGCAGTTTTCATCACTGAAGCTCCTGCCAAACGTGCCCCAACAATCACCAATCGATAAGCTCTTCCCGAGCAGGGTTGCAGTCTCTCTTCGTAACAGCTCCTCTCTCCCCAGGGGTAGCAGCTCCTCTCTCCCCAGGGGTAGCAGCTCCTCTCTCCCCAGGGGTAGCAGCTCCTCTCTCCCCAGGGGTAGCAGCTCCTCTCTCCCCAGGGGTATCAGCTCCTCTCTCCCCAGGGGTAGCAGCTCCTCTCTCCCCAGGGGTAGCAGCTCCTCTCTCCCCAGGGGTAACAGCTCCTCTCTCCCCAGGGGTAACAGCTCCTCTCTCCCCAGGGGTAGCAGCTCCTCTCTCCTCTAGGATTTGAAGACATCGGTGGCTTAGCCCATAGCAGTAGGGGGGTCCGGGAAGGAATTTCAACAGCTAAATCCATGAATACATCTACAGTGTATTGCCAAAAACCACTCAACATATTCAAACATAGACTCTGACCTGTCCAATGAGCCAAACTGATTAAAGAATCCCACAGTACCTTAACTCTCTCTCTCTCTCTCTCTCTCTCTCTCTCTCTCTCTCTCTCTCTCTCTCTCTCTCTCTCTCTCTCTCTCTCTCTCTCTCTCTCTCTCTCTCTCTCTCTCTCTCTCTCTCTCTCTCTCTCTCTCTCTCTCTCTCTCTCTCTCTCTCTCTCTCTCTCTCTCTGTGTCATGAGATATTTTTGTCAGATGTTACTATGGTATACTGAAGTATAATTACAAGCATTCCATAAGTGTCAAAGGCTTTTATTGACAATTACATTAAGTTTATGCAAAGAGTCAATATTTGCAGTGTTGACCCTTCTTTTTCAAGACCTCTGCAATCCGCCCTGGCATGCTGTCAATTAACTTCTGGGTCACATCCTGACTGATGGCAGCCCATTCTTGCATAATCAATGCTTGGAGTTTGTCAGAATTTGTGTGTTTTTGTTTGTCCACCCGCCTCTTGAGGATTGACCACAAGTTCTCAATGGGATTAAGGTCTGGGGAGTTTCCTGGCCATGGACCCAACATCTCGATGTTTTGTTCCACGAGCCACTTAGTTATCACTTTTGCCTTATGGCAAGGTGCTCCATCATGCTGGAAAAGGCATTGGTCGTCACCAAACTGTTCTTGGATGGTTGGGAGAAGTTGCTGTCGGAGGATGTGTTGGTACCATTCTTTATTCATGGCTGTGTTCTTAGGGAAAATTGTGAGTGAGCCCACTCCCTTGGCTGAGAAGCAACCCCACACATGAATGATCTCAGGATGCTTTACTGTTGGCATGACACAGGACTGATGGTAGCGCTCACCTTGTCTTCTCCGGACAAGCTTTTTTCCGGAAGCCCCAAACAATCGGAAAGGGGATTCATCAGAGAAAAAGACTTTACCCCAGTCCTCAGCAGTCCAATCCCTGTACCTTTTGCAGAATATCAGTCTGTCCCTGATGTTTTTCCTGGAGAGAAGTGGCTTCCTCGCTGCCCTTCTTGACACCAAGCCATCCTCCAAAAGTATTTGCCTCACTGTGCGTGCAGATGCACTCACAACTGCCTGCTGCCATTCCTGAGCAAGCTCTGCACTGGTGGTGCCCCGATCCCGCAGCTGAATCAACTTTAGGAGACGGTCCTGGTGCTTGCTGGACTTTCTTGGGCGCCCTGAAGCCTTCTTCACAACAATTGAACCTCTCTCCTTGAAGTTCTTGATGATCTGATAAATGGTTGATTTAGGTGCAATCTTACTAGCAGCAATATCCTTGCCTGTGAAGCCCTTTTTGTGCAAAGCAATGATGACGGCACGTGTTTCCTTGCAGGTAACCATGGTTAACAGAGGAAGAACAATGATTTCAAGCACCCCCCTCCTTTTAAAGCTTCCAGTCTGTTATTCTAACTCAATCAGCATGACAGAGTGATCTCCAGCCTTGTCCTCGTCAACACACACCTGTGTTAATGAGAGAATCACTGACATGATGTCAGCTGGTCCTTTTGTGGCAGGGCTGAAATGCAGTGGAAATGTTTTTTTTGGGATTAAGTTCATTTTCATGGCAAAGAGGGACTTTGCAATTAATTGCAATTCATCTGATCACTCTTCATTCTGGAGTATATACAAATTGCCATTATAAAAACTGAGGCAGCAGACTTTGTGAAAATGAATATTTGTGTCATTCTCAAAACTTTTGACCACGACTGTATACACACACTTAGAAATATGGGTACAGTATAGTTCCCTGGAGTACAAAAATATCAAAATACACAATGTACCTTCAGAGATATGTAATGTATTGTCAAATACTTTATGATGATAGACTTTATGATGATAATATATGCCTAGGAACTAACTTGGTTAAGGCCACAGGACTGAAAATGAACGAATTCAACGACCATGTCTCTGTCACTAACAAGTACAGTCAGTGGTAACGTTACAATTCACTATAAAAGGCAAGACACACTGGGAAATGATTTAGGAGGCGTGGCTTAGTGGGCGCAAGGCTTTCACATTACCTGGAGTGGGAGATGTACCGTGCTACAGACAAGCCCCCTTTATGAGAGTCACAAGTACGCATCAGGCACTGAAGGAGGCAGTGTCATGGTGCGTTTGTTACCAAGTGGGAAGTGGGAATTTACTACATAACACTGGGAAAAATCCACTTGAACGGCCCTCCAACTGGTAATTACTAGTGGGAAACTGGTCTATCATCCTGAGCGCCCACTTCTCCCACATGGTGACCTCTGACCTCACCTACTGAGGAAATGGTTTCTATAACAGCATTTTTGGCAGTTAAATGCAACAACAAAACATTATTTATAAAAATCTATCTGTTTTTGAACTCTATAATTTGGTTACAAACATGATAACTGTACTTTTAGTTCATGGTTGACGAAGTTGTTGGCCATTAGCCAACCACCGTTTATCAATGAGTTCAAATTAAATGAATGCATCCAACTGCTTTTTACGACTTCAGAACTGGTAAAATTCCCAACTTCCACATGGTTACAAACGCAGCATCAGAGTGGAAACTTGAGAGACCAAACATAACAATCCTGTCACAACAGAAAATGCCATTGTGAATGCTGAACAATAGGAATGTTCTTTTAAAGCACATATGTCAGAGTCAAGGCCCGCGGGCCACATCCGGCCCGCGAGAAGGTTTTTTACGGCCCCTGGGATGATCTTGATTTATTATTAGAACCGGCCCGCAGACCGCAGCAAGCCGGCAGCCCGCAGATCTTTTACACGCACCAATACTACATTTCCCACAATGCAACGGTGACGCACCGAGCAGTAGGCTGCTTCATTTCAATATTTATTGGCACAGCAGTCGTCAGCATCACAGTAAAATTAACTTTCAGATACCCATCAAAAATGGCAAAACGGAAGGTGGACACTGAGAACCGGGGGTTTCAAACAAGGTGGGAGTCGGAGTATATGTTCACGGAGGTAGCTGGAAAACCTGTGTGTCTTCTGTGTGGAGAAAGTGTGGCGGTACTGAAAGAGTATAATCTGAGACGACATTATGAAACGAAACACGCGGACAAAAACAAGAATATGGACATGGAACAAAGGCTACAAAAGGCAGAGGAATTAAATCCAGGCTGCTCAAACGTTGTCTATGTTTGGCAGCACATACCTGTGTGAACAACTGTTTTCTTTGATGAACCTGAACAAAACATCACACAGAAGTCGACTTACTGCTGAACACCTCCACTCAATTCTGAGGATTTCCTCAGCTCAGAGCCTTACCCCGAACATTGATGAACTTGTGGAAAAGATGGGACACCACCAAGTATCACCCTCAACCTCAAACAAGTGAACATTACTGTGCAATCACATATTTAGAGTTTTTACTCAGTTCAAGTTTAAAAGTTAAAGTTTAATATTTGTTTTCACTGCATGTTACTTCTCCTTAAACAAAGTGTTGTTTTTGATTAATAGATTTTTGCACTTTATTTTATTGTATTTCAATCCAATTATATTTTAAAAATATTTCAGTTGAGTGGATGATAGAAAATTGCTATTATTGTTTTTTTCTTTGAAGTAAATTTAGCCCACTTTTGCTAAAATAGAAAATATAGGCTACTGATGGTGCCTTGAATACCGGTTTCTTTCATTTAATGTTCATGTTATGGGGATTTTTATATAAAGGAAATTTGTCTTTTGTGTCTGTTGAAAATTAAAGATTACTGACAGAGCCATAAGAAAATATTGCTTTATTTATCTGATCATATTGGAATATATTTGTTAGGTTTTCAGTAGGTTCAATTAGGTTCACTAGACTATATGCGTCATTTAAAAATTTTTCAATGAACATTCGAACAGTCCGGCCCTCGGCTTGTAGCTAAATTTTTTATTTGGCCCTCCGTCCATTTGACTTTGACACCCCTGTTTTAAAGAGTCCTTGGCAGTTTGCACAGTGCAAGAAATCTTTCGGATTTCCATTTGGGAAACTGCTTTGTTTACAAGGAACTATAACACCTTTGCCTTCTCTTATGATTTGCCTGTTGTGTGCTCTGTCCCCACGTTGTCTCAGTATGGTCAGTGGGAGCTTCCAGTCTTTGGAGTTCTTTGGGAAAGAAAGGGCCTTTTGCCACTTCAGCTTCACCTTTATGAATCATTTCCAGATGCCGGGCAATTTTTGATTGTGGTTTCTCACAAAAGAGACAGTAATGTTTTGATCAATCTTTAGTCTTTGTAACGTGCATGATTTCAAGTGAACTTGCGGATTCTTGCACAGAGGTGTCAGACTCAGTATTTCTGTGTCCCTTATAGGCCTTTGTTCTTCCATACAGTAAAGCTCTAAACTGCTCTCGTTGCCACGTTCTGTTCCTGGCACATATTCATCTTCTGTTGTTTCTATGGTGCTGATTGAGTCTTCAGAATCATATCCAAGCATTTGTTTGTTGAGCTGAAATCATAAAAACAATCAGAATTCATACAGTTGTTTTACTGAATACATTGTCTGGTCACTGAAAACATGAACTGTTTTACTCCAACATATCAACTCTTATTTACTAAACCAATAACTGTTCAATCATGTCCTGATTTTTCTGAAAAGGGTTATTTCATATAATCAAGAAAGAAAAACTGTAATCATTCCATTACCTATTTTGTAGGCTAATACACAGAATAGTACACACCCCAAATCCTATGGGGACAGCCAAAGAACCCTTTTAGGTTCTAGATAGCACTTTTCTTTCCTAAGAGTGTAGAAAGATGATATCCACAGTATTTTGGCCTGAGCTCATGGTCTTCATCTACCTCTTCTGTGACAGCCAGGGGGAGCAGGGAGCTGACTAGTGGTGGTTATTCAGCATGAAACGTCCATTGGGGTGGGGGCACGGTAAGACGTCTGTAGCATCCACAGTGTTTAGAAAACAACACAATACATTATCTAGCATTCATTTCAATTCGGCACAAAATAATCAGAAACGACCTGAACAAACTGCAAATGCATCCATCGAGTTTGAAGAGTCACAAGCTTGATGTATCCATTGCGTGCTATGAATATGGGACACATACTAAACTTTGGAATTGAAACAAGCCCCAAAATGGCTACTGCACAAGTATCCCAAAAACATTTCCCTAACACAAGTGGTTAGTACCTGTGCAAGAATGAAATAATCACAGCCATTTTGTGTTGAGATATAAGGGGTTGGGGTCAATTCCATTTAAATTCAATTCAATTAAAAAAGTTAACCAAATTCCAATTCCACATTTTCCTAATTGAAAACTATTGAAGAGAATTGGAATTTCAGTGTACTTCTTGAATTGACTGGAATTGAAATGGAATTGACCCCAACCCTGTGTGATATACTGTACATTGATATTTATAAATACACTCTCTGTTCTGTCCAGTTGCGGAACCACTTCTCTGGTTGAAACAGATGTATTGTCCATTTTTGGCTCGACTGAAAAATAAATCAAATAAGAACCATTTCAAGTAACGAAATGACAATCCTCATGTCAGTGACTTGGATCTTATGAGAGGTTGAATTGACTGGCTTCCAAAATAAAAACAGAAGGAAGCAGAGCTCTAGCAACACATTTCTACACATCTAGGTCAGGGCTATTCAACTGGCAGCCCACAGCCAAGATCCATACCATTTATCAATTTAGAATGGCCCTTTGATAAATGCTGAACATTAATTAAAAATAATCTGCAAAACAATCCCAGTAAAAATTGAATGTTTAGGGCCAAAATGAGCCCTCGTTCAATATTCTCCAATGGGAGAATCTGTTTTCCTATAGTCTTAGGAAAACAGCCCATTAAGTGCTGTCAATCAATATAAGTAACATACCAGTTGCAGCCAATCAGAGCTGCTAACAGGGGTACAGGGACTGTCTGCCCGCCTACTGGCTCTTTCGCCACTGATAAGACTACACTGCCAGAGCGTGCTTTGGCTAAACTCAGCATTGACTTAAAAAACAATGGACTCAGTTATGGCTATCATAAACTTTATCCGATCAACATGTATCCTTCAACATTGATGTTTCGTGGTCTGCTGAGCATCATGATATACTTTTACATAATGAGGTTCGGTAGCTAAGTAAGGGTAGGCCTAATTCTCTCAAGAGAGTATGGGAGTTTAGGGAGGAGATCATTGCTTTGCTGTAATGACAGTGGTGAATTATCATTAAGTGATAACAGTCTGGGGGAACAAGGTATGAGAATACCTCTTTCCAAAACATGTCCCCTGGTCACTCCCAGTACATATGATTAAAGGAGCCCAAGGCACCTTGATTACATAGATCACACAGAGGAGCGGTTGTGATTTCTATTAAACAATGTTTTCTAGGTGGAAGGTTTACCCTGTGTGTGAGATTAAAATGTATCAGCTGGTGATTAGGATTGTTAGATGAACCCACTAAGTTCCTGATGAACTCAACTGGTGAGCCTCTTTAGCAGCTAGTTCCATGGACACACTGATTCCAATGTCCTTTGCCAAGGTCAGATGACTTTCAGTCAACAGTCTGTTTGTGTAGCTTCACTCCGTAGCCCACAGAGCTCACACCCAGTGGCTCTCCAGGACCAGGTTCAGAGAACACCTGACTCACTGATAATAGTCTAACACCTGGAAGGACAAGGGATTCACTAAAATTATATTTAGTGGGTTTTAATGAAGGGTTTTAATTGAAGATATTGTTTAAAGATATTGTCCATCATGTTGTGTGCAGAAGAGGCTTTGGCCTTCTGGGCTTGTTCAATGACAAGGCCATTATGGAAAGAGTTGTTCAGCTGTAGAGACATATCACCACAGTAATTCAGTATATCTGGTCCTCCATAATGGAAAGAGTTGTTCAGCTGTATAGACACAACAACACAGTAATTCAGTATATCTGGTCCTCCATCATGGAAAGAGTTGTTCAGCTGTAGAGACACATCAACACAGTAATTCAGTATATCTGGTCCTCCATTATGGAAAGAGTTGTTCAGCTGTATAGACTCAACAACACAGTAATTCAGTATATCTGGTCCTCCATTATGGAAAGAGTTGTTCAGCTGTATAGACACATCAACACAGTAATTCAGTATATCTGGTCCTCCATTATGGAAAGAGTTGTTCAGCTGTAGAGACACATCAACACAGTAATTCAGTATATCTGGTCCACCATTATGGAAAGAGTTGTTCAGCTGTATAGACACATCAACACAGTAATTCAGTATATCTGGTCCTCCATTATGGAAAGAGTTGTTCAGCTGTAGAGACACATCAACACAGTAATTCAGTATATCTGGTCCTCCATTATGGAAAGAGTTGTTCAGCTGTATAGACTCAACAACACAGTAATTCAGTATATCTGGTCCTCCATTATGGAAAGAGTTGTTCAGCTGTAGAGACACATCAACACAGTAATTCAGTATATCTGGTCCACCATTATGGAAAGAGTTGTTCAGCTGTATAGACACATCAACACAGTAATTCAGTATATCTGGTCCTCCATTATGGAAAGAGTTGTTCAGCTGTATAGACTCAACAACACAGTAATTCAGTATATCTGGTCCTCCATTATGGAAAGAGTTGTTCAGCTGTAGAGACACAACAACACAGTAATTCAGTATATCTGGTCCTCCATTATGGAAAGAGTTGTTCAGCTGTATAGACACAACAACACAGTAATTCAGTATATCTGGTCCTCCATTATGGAAAGAGTTGTTCAGCTGTATAGACACATCAACACAGTAATTCAGTATATCTGGTCCTGGTTGCCATAGTTACAGTAGGAGCCCATGTTGATGAGCTACAGGGATTTAGAATTTTAACCCAAAAGCTTAAATGAAGAGAAAAGTTTCCTGTTTCAGGTCAGGGGCCGTATCCACAAATCATCTCAGAGTAGGAGTACTGATCTGGGATCAGTTTAGCCTTTTAGATCATAATGAATAAGATTATATGGGCAGATCCCTGATCAGCACTCCTACTATGAGGCCCAGTATCCTGTTTCAGGTCAGTTCTACCTTTCTGTCTGAAAATGGAATGTTCTGAACATCCTGAAATCATAGCTTCATACTAGACTTGGGTAAAGGATTCATAATGTTAGGTACTGTATTTTAGATGAACTTGATTTCCACTGATCTTTGCACCTTTGGGACTATTCCATTCCATTTAAACAATAACTCGTAGTTGTGGTAAGAATAAATTGTGGTGTGACAGTGACACTCTGACTCCACCTAGTGGTGTCCCCACAGAGTTATATATGGGGATCCCTCTCCACATGCCATGTCATATCAACAAATATGGTTGAGGGTTTGCATCACTGGGTTGACTCAGGTGCTGTAGTACAGGACGTGTTCTGGATCTCTTTCTACACTGAGGACAGTCATAGTCTCCTGAAGGAGCAGGTTTCTCCCAGTATCTGGTGATGCACTGTCTGCAGAACCCGTGTCCACAGGTGATAGAGACTGGATCCCTCAGCACCTGCTGACACACTGCACACTTGGACTGATCCTCTGGCAGAGAGCTGAAGGAACATTATAAAAACATAAGGACATTGAGATTGTTCACTGCTATTTCTCAATGAATGTGATGTCATGATGAACTTTATAACAGAGCAGAGTAAGCAACAGGTACTGATATATAGTTCTGTCCCTTTCTCGCCGACCCAGGAAGTGAACTCAAAACCCTCTGAACAATAAAAGGTACTGTTGAAAGTGCTGTCTCTCTCATATTACCTTTGATCAAATGGCGTAGTTCTGCTGATAAAATGTGGAGATTGTCCATGGACCAGTCACTCTTCATAGAGACAGCTGGGTACTGGAGACTCTACTCTCTGGGTCTGGTTGGAGTCTCTGACAGCTGGGTACTGGAGACTCTACTCTCTGGGTCTGGTTGGAGTCTCTGACAGCTGGGTACTGGAGACTCTACTCTCTGGGTCTGGTTGGAGTCTCTGACAGCTGGGTACTGGAGACTCTACTCTCTGGGTCTGGTTGGAGTCTCTGACAGCTGGGTACTGGAGACTCTACTCTCTGGGTCTGGTTGGAGTCTCTGACAGCTGGGTACTGGAGACTCTACTCTCTGGGTCTGGTTGGAGTCTCTGACAGCTGGGTACTGGAGACTCTACTCTCTGGGTCTGGTTGGAGTCTCTGACAGCTGGGTACTGGAGACTCTACTCTCTGGGTCTGGTTGGAGTCTGACAGCTGGGTACCGGAGACTCTACTCTCTGGGTCTGGTTGGAGTCTCTGACAGCTGGGTACTGGAGATTCTACTCTCTGGGTCTGGTTGGAGTTTGACAGCTGGGTACTGGAGACTCTACTCTCTGGGTCTGGTTGGAGTCTCTGACAGCTGGGTACTGGAGACTCTACTCTCTGGGTCTGGTTGGAGTCTCTGACAGCTGGGTACTGGAGACTCTACTCTCTGGGTCTGGTTGGAGTCTCTGACAGCTGGGTACTGGAGACTCTACTCTCTGGGTCTGGTTGGAGTTTCTGACAGCTGGGTACTGGAGACTCTACTCTCTGGGTCTGGTTGGAGTCTCTGACAGCTGAGTACTGGAGACTACTCTCTGGGTCTGGTTGGAGTCTCTGACAGCTGGGTACTGGAGACTCTACTCTCTGGGTCTGGTTGGAGTCTCTGACAGCTGGGTACTGGAGACTCTACTCTCTGGGTCTGTTTGGAGTCTCTGACAGCTGGGTACTGGAGACTCTACTCTCTGGGTCTGGTTGGAGTCTCTGACAGCTGGGCACTGGAGACTCTACTCTCTGGGTCTGGTTGGAGTCTCTGACAGCTGGGTTCTGGAGACTCTACTCTCTGTGTCTGGTTGGAGTCTCTGACAGCTGGGTACTGGAGACTCTACTCTCTGGGTCTGGTTGGAGTCTCTGACAGCTGGGTACTGGAGACTCTACTCTCTGGGTCTGGTTGGAGTCTCTGACAGCTGGGTACTGGAGGCTCTACTCTCTGGGTCTGGTTGGAGTCTCTGACAGCTGGGTACTGGAGACTCTACCCTCTGGGTCTGGTTGATGTCTCTGACAGCTGGGTACTAAAGACTCTACTCTCTGGGTCTGGTTGGAGTCTCTGACAGCTGGGTACTGGAGACTCTACTCTCTGGGTCTGGTTGGAGTCTCTGACAGCTGGGTACTGGATACTCTACTCTCTGGGTCTGGTTGGAGTCTGACAGCTGGGTACTAGAGACTCTACTCTCTGGATCTGGTTGAAGTCTCTGACAGCTGGGTACTGGAGACTATACTCTCTGGGTCTGGTTGGAGTCTCTGACAGCTGGGTACTGGAGACTCTACTCTCTGGGTCTGGTTGGAGTCTCTGATAGCTGGGTACTGGAGACTCTACTCTCTGGGTCTGTTTGGAGTCTCTGACAGCTGGGTACTGGAGACTCTACTCTCTGGGTCTGGTTGGAGTCTCTGACAGCTGGGCACTGGAGACTCTACTCTCTGGGTCTGGTTGGAGTCTCTGACAGCTGGGTTCTGGAGACTCTAATCTCTGGGTCTGGTTGGAGTCTCTGACAGCTGGGTACTGGAGACTCTACTCTCTGGGTCTGGTTGGAGTCTCTGACAGCTGGGTACTGGAGACACTACTCTCTGGGTCTGGTTGGAGTCTCTGACAGCTTAGTACTGGAGGCTCTACTCTCTGGGTCTGGTTGGAGTCTCTGACAGCTGGGTACTGGAGACTCTACCCTCTGGGTCTGGTTGATGTCTCTGACAGCTGGGTACTAGAGACTCTACTCTCTGGGTCTGGTTGGAGTCTCTGACAGCTGGGTACTGGAGACTCTACTCTCTGGGTCTGGTTGGAGTCTCTGACAGCTGGGTACTGGATACTCTACTCTCTGGGTCTGGTTGGAGTCTGACAGCTGGGTACTGGAGACTCTACTCTCTGGGTCTGGTTGAAGTCTCTGACAGCTGGGTACTGGAGACTATACTCTCTGGGTCTGGTTGGAGTCTCTGACAGCTGGGTACTGGAGACTCTACTCTCTGGGTCTGGTTGGAGTCTCTGACAGCTGGGTACTGGAGACTCTACTCTCTGGGTCTGGTTGGAGTCTCTGACAGCTGGGTACTGGAGACTCTACTCTCTGGGCCTGGTTGGAGTCTCTGACAGCTGGGTACTGTAGACTCTACTCTCTGGGTCTGGTTGGAGTCTCTGACAGCTGGGTACTGGAGACTCTACTCTCTGGGTCTGGTTGGAGTCTCTGACAGCTGGGTACTAGAGACTCTACTCTCTGGGTCTGGTTGGAGTCTCTGACAGCTGGGTAATGGAGACTCTACACTCTGGGTCTGGTTGGAGTCTCTGACAGCTGGGTACTGGAGACTCTACTCTCTGGATCTGGTTGGAGTCTCTGACAGCTGGGTACTGGAGACTCTACTCTCTGGGTTTGGTTGGAGTCTAACAATTTACAAGTACAATATTTCCACAACGTATTTTTGTTTGTTATTAAACCCCATAGTATTTCAAACAGTAATGTTGATCAGTAGTATCAGAAATCACCCTGCATCATTCATCATGTCAGACATTTCCCTCTATTTCTCCCCACATGGAACTGCTGATGTAAAAGGGCTTTATAAATAAATGATTGATATAACGTTGAACTCCCAACCTCCCAACCAGACTACAGTCTGTTACATTCTCACATTATCCACAGATCTTTGAGGATTTCCCTTTTATAGTGTACACTATACAGTGCATTTGGAAAGTATTCAGACCCCTTGACTTGTTCCACATGTTGTTACGTTACAGCCTTATTCTGAAATGGATTACATTGGTTTTTTTCCCTACATCAATCTACACACAATACCCCATAATGGCAAAGCAAAAACAGGTTTTTTGACATTTTTGCGAATTTATTAAAAATAAAAAACATAAATACCTTATTCACATAAGTATTCAGACCCTTTGCTATGAGACTCGAGATTGAGCTCAGGTGCATCCTGTTTCCATTCTTCATCGTTGAGATGTTTCTACAACTTGATTGGAGTCCACCTGTGGTAAATTCAATTGATTGGACATGATTTGGAAAGGCACACACTTGTCTATATAAGGTCCCACAGTTGACAGTGCATGTCAGAGCAAAAACCAAGCCATGAGGTCGAGGCAATTTTCCGTAGAACTCCGAGAAAGGATTGTGTCGAGGCACAGATCTGGGGAAAACCTTTCTGCAGCATTGAAGGTCCCCAAGAACACAATGGCCTCCATCATTCTTAAATGGAAGAAGTTTGGAACCACTAAAACACTTCCTAGAGCTGGCTGCTTGACCAAACTGAGCAAATCAAGGAGAAGGGCCTTGGTCAGGGCAAACTGTTAGCTGATGTCTCTCTCAGTCTCTGTATGGCTCTGGCTGGGCCGCTCAAGGACATTCAGAGACTTTTCCAGAAGCCACTCCTGCGTTGTCTTGGCTGTGTGCATAGGGTCGTTGTCCTGTTGGAAGGTGAAACTTCGCCCCAGTCTGAGGTCCTGAGCAGGTTTTCATCAAGGATCTGTATTTCGCTCTGTTCATCTTTGCCTCGATCCTGACTAGTCTCCTAGTCCCTGCCGCTGAAAAATATCCCCACTGCATGATGCTGCCACCACCATGCTTCATTGTAGAGATGGTGACAGGTTTCCACCAGACGTGACGCTTGGCATTCAGGCCAAAGAGTTCAATCTTGGTTTCATCAGACCAGAGAATCTTGTTTCTCATGGTCTGAGAGTCTAGGTGCCTTTTGGAAAACTCCAAGCGGGCTGTCATGTGCCTTTTACTGAGGAGTGGCTTCCGTCTGGCCACTCTACCATAAAGGGCTGATTGGTGGAGTGCTGAAGAGATGATTGTCCTTCTGGAAGGTTCTCCCATCTCCATAGAGGACCTCTAGAGCTCTGTCAGAGTGACCATCGGGTTCTTGGTCACCTCCCTGACCAAGGCCCTTCTCCCCCGATTGCTCAGTTTGGCCAGACAGCCAGCTCTAGGAAGAGTCTTGGTGGTTCCAAACTTCTTCAATTTCAGAATGATGGAGGTCACTGTGTTCTTGGGGACCTTCAATGCTGCAGAAATTTTTTGGTACCCTTCCCTAGATCTGTGCCTCGACACAATTCTGTCTCGGAGCTCTACGGACAATTCCTTCGACCTCATGCACTGTCAACTGTGGGACCTTATATAGACAGGTGTGTGCCTTTCCAAATCATATCCAATCAATTGAATTTACCACAGGTGGACTCCAATGTAGAAACATCTCAAGGATGATCAATGTAAACAGGATGCACCTGAGCTCAATTTCGAGTGTCATAGCAAAGGGTTGAATAATTACGTAAATTAGGTATGTTTTTATTTTTAATAAATTTGGCCAAAAAAATAACTTATTTTTGCTTTGTCATTATGGGGTATTGTGTGTAGATTGCTTAGGATATTTAAAAAATATATATTTTAGAAAATGTCTGTAATGTAACAAAACGTGGAAAAAGTCAAGGGGTCTGAATACAGTACCAGTCAAAAGTTGACACACCTACTCATTCAAGGGTTTTTCTTAATTTTTACAATTTCTTTACATTGTAGAATAATAGTGAAGACATCAAAACTCTGAAATAACGCATATGGAATCATGTAGTAACCAAAAAAATGTTAAACAAATCAAAATATATTTTATTTGAGATTCTTCAAATAGCCACCCTTTGCCTTGATGACAGCTTTGCACACTCTTGGCATTCTCTCAACCAGCTTCACCTGGAATGCTTTTCCAACAGTCTTGAAGGAGTTCCCACATATGCTGAGCACTTGTTGGCTGCTTTTCCTTCACTCTGCCGTCCGACTCATCTCAAACCATCTCAATTGGGTTGAGGTCGGGAGATTGTGGAGGCCAGGTCATCTGATGCAGCACTCAATCACTCTCCTTCTTGGTCAAATAGCCCTTACACAGCCTGGAGGTGTGTTGAGTCATTGTCCTGTTGAAAAATTAATGATAGTCCCACTAAGCCCAAACCAGATGGGATGGCGTATCGCTGCAGAATGCTGTGGTAGCCATGCTGGTTAAATGTTCCTTGAATTCTAAACAAATCACAGACAGTGTCACCAGCAAAGCAACCCCACACCATAACACCTCCTCCTCCATGCTTTACGGTGGGAACTACACATGCAGAGATCATCCGCTCACCCACACCGCGTCTAAGAAAGACACAGCGGTTTGAACCAAAAATCTCTAATTTTGACTCCAGACCAAAGGACAAATTTCCACCGGTCCAATGTACATTTCTCGTGTTTTTTGGCCCAAGCAGGTCTTTTCTTCTTATTGGTGTCCTTTAGTAGTGATTTCTTTGTAGAACTTTGACCATGAAGGCCTGATTCGCACAGTCCCCTCTTAACAGTTGATGTTGAAATGTGTCTGTTACTTGAACTCTGTGAAGCATTTATTTGGTCTGCAACTTCTGAGGCTGGTAACTCTAATGAACTTATCCTCTGCAGCAGAGGTAACTCTGGGTCTTCCATTCCTGTGGCGGTCCTCATGAGAGCCAGTTTCATCATAGCGCTTTATGGTTTTTGCGACTGCACTTGAAGAAACTTTCAAAGTTCTTGAAATGTTCCGTATTGAATGACCTTCATGTCTTGAAGTAATGATGGACTGTCGTTTCTCTTTGCTTATTTGAGCTGTTCTTGCCATAATATGGACTTGGTCTTTTACCAAAAAGGGATATCTTCTGTATACCCCACCTACCTTGTCACAACACAACTGATTGGCTCAAAGACATTAAGAAGGAAATAAATTAACTTTTAAGAAGGCACACCTGTTATTTGAAATGCATTCGAGGTGACTTCCTCATGAAGCTGGTTGAGAGAATGCCAAGAATGTGCAAAGCAGTCATCAAGGCAAAGGGTGGCTATTTGAAGAATCTCAAATTTAAAATATATTTTGATTTGTTAAATACTTTTTTGGTTACTACATGATTCCATATGTGTTATTTCATTGTTTTGATGTCTTCACTATTATTCTACAATGTAAAAAAAATGTAAAAAATGAGTAGGTGTGTTGAATGAGTAGGTGTGTTGAAACTTTTGACTGGCAGTACTAGTCAAATGTTGGCATTCTCTCAACCAGCTTCATGAGGTAGTCACCTGGAATGCACTTCAATTAACAGGCTCTGGTTGGATGACGTCCTCCGGACGTTGTCATAATTACTGTGTAAGTCTATGGAAGGGGGTAAGAACCATTAGCCTCCTAGGTTTTGTATTGAAGTCAATGTACCCAGAGGAGGACGGAAGCTAGCTGTCCTCCGGCTACACCCTGGTGCTACACTACAGAGTGCTATTGAGGCTACTGTAGACCTTCATTGTGATTTAATCAATTATTTGGTGACATTTATATATTTAGTATAGTTTGATCTAAAAAGGCTAACTTTTAAAATGTTTTACCATTTTTATGAAGTTCACTGAGGAGGATGGTCCTCCCCTTCCTCCTCTGAGGAGCCTCCACTGATTTAAATGTAATATTCTTATAAAAAAGAAAACATTTAGAACTGCTCTTCTTCCATCTGTTTTATTAACCTTCATTAGTCAAATCTGTGACATGTAACTTCCATTCAGTGTAATTGTGTTTATTGTTTGGTCAACAACTTGACAAATAAACATTTTACAGACAGGAATATTTACAAACATGAAAAAGCAATAACAACAAGATCAATGATTTCTAAACGAGAACCTTTAACAACAGTGGTGATTCATTCTATTAATTACTATTTTACAATGTCTATCAACTTCAGTGGTGTATAATCATGACTATTTAGATATTATTATTATTATTATTATTATTATTATTATTATTATTATAAGTTAACTCGTGACTAGAGAGTTCATATCAATTCTTGTTCCAGTGTGTCTTACTGAACATGACCATGATTAGAGTGAAACATCATGTGTTTGGCACAGGGACCACATGACACAGAGACATTGAAGAGGAGTCATCCCAAAGCTGAAACCCTGGATAGAGGGGCTCAGTGAATGTGGAGTGGAATGTGTTCAGGTAGGTCAGTGTGTCAGAGGAGACTCTGTAGAAGGACAGAGTGCCGGCTGGCCAGTCCAGATACACTCCTACTCTGTGGGAGCTGGAGGAGGGGACGTCTATGGTAGTGGACTTATTATTGTGCCTGGCAGAGTAACTGTTGTCAGAGCAGATCAGACTCCAGGACTTGTCATTCTGTCCAAGCACACAGTCATCATCACCCCATCCTCTCCTGCTGATTCCTTTATATGCCACTCCTATAACAGCCTCTCTCCCACTCCACTCTACCTCCCAGTAACAGAGCCCAGTCAGACCCTCTCTACACAGCACCTGTCCATAGCCCTCAAATCTCTCTGGGTGATCAGGATACGGCTGCTCCTCTCTCCTACGTGTCACCTTTCTGTTCTCCTCAGACAGAGAGAGGAATCTGTATGCTGTGTTTGGGTCCAGTGTGAGATCACAGACATCTGATGGATGAAACCAGACACAATATTAGAAATCATCATCATTCACATTAGAATGTTAACTCACTTTTCACTAATTCATTTAATGTAGATGTTTCTAGGAATCAAAAGGAGAAGTTAAAGGTAACTTGAGATTTGTTGAATGATCATATGTTATACTGTATGGTAATATAAAACACACTTATTCCCATTAATTACACACACACACACAAACACACACACACACACACACACACACACACACACACACACACACACACACACACACACACACACACACACACACAGACATCCTGAACAAACACAAACACACACACACACACTGGACACACATACACATCCTGAACACACACACACACACACTTACACTGATCACACACATACACAGACACACACATTGTCAAAGCAACTCTTTGTAAACTTTGGTGTCCCTGATTTGTGCTTCTGTAGAACTACAGCTGATATTTAATATGGCCAAGTAAGTAATGATGGTGGTCTTTGATTTTGACTTCACTTGAATTAAGACTTATTCTTAGTCATATTCTTCACAGCAGTCAACACTCACATTTTCTAACTCCAGGTTTCATTCTGTTCTCTCCACCATGTTCCAAACTGTAGCGGTAAGCAGAAGAACAGACAGTCATTGAGGGATACACCTGAACTCTCACCCACACACACACACACACACACACACACACACACACACACACACACACACACACACACACACATACACACACACACACACACACACACACACACACACACACACACACACACACACACACACATACACACACACACACACACACACACACACACACACACACACACACACACACACACAGTCTTTATATAACTTAGTCCAAGTGGTGGTCAGAATGTTTGTCTTAACTAGCCTGATAACTCCAACATGTCTGATATGAACATTGACATAAACCCTCTACATACTTGAGTTTCTCCAGTCTGCAGTGTGGATCCTCCAGTCCAGCAGAGAGCAGTCTGACTCCTGAGTCTCCTGGGTGATTGTAGCTCAGGTCCAGCTCTCTCAGGTGTGAGGGGTTTGACTTCAGAGCTGAGACCAGAGAAGCACAGCCTTCCTCTGTGACTAGACAGCCTGACAGCCTGCAAAGAGTCAAATCATATTAAAACCTCACTGCTATTCTTTGGTGGTCAAAATAGTGGCAGTATATTTTTTCTACATATTAAGATATATCAGTGTCCTGAAACCTGCCATATCTATTAATAAATGAATGAATGTTTCATTATTAGAAATGACAAATTATCATAATATTGCTTGTAGAGAGAAAAATGTATATGACAAATATTTGAGTAGACTGACCAGAGCAGTTTAAAAAGCAGTATCGGTCAAAAGACAGACAGTGAGGTATCAGATTTAGATTGTATTGAGTATACAGTCCACACCACATCTATTTTGACAGTGAAGATAACATTTTAAATGTGGCTCTATACTCCAGCATTTTGGATTTGAGATCAAATGTTTCATATGAGGTGACAGTATATAATGTCACCTTTTATTTGAGGGTATTTTAATACATATCTGTTTCACCATTTAGAAAAATCTAAGCCCTTTATGTATCTAGTCCCCCTATTTGAAGAAGTCATAAGTATTCTGACCAATTCACTTATAGTGTATTAAAGTAGTCAAAAGTTTAGTATTTGGTCCCATATTCTTTGAATGCAATGACTAAATCAAGCCTGTGACTGCCATGATTGAGAAAGATCATGAATGAATCATGAATAATAATGAACGAGAAAGTCACAGAGGCTACAACAAAACATGCTAACCTCTCACCATTACCAATAACAGAGGGGGTATGATCCTTGTTCCTCTGTAACTTTCTCATTCATCATCATTCACGATTCATTCATGATTATTCATAATCATGGTAGCATCCACATGAATGTAGAAGTGTTCAGAAACATCTTCTATTCTTACTGACAATACAAGTGAAGTGACTCCAAAATGACAGGACATTATTCACCATTCAGTTTCTATTGGGAAAAACATCATCCAAAACACAACCAAGACAAACTGCAAATGTATTCAACAAGTTTGTAGAATCACAAGCTTGATGTAATCAGTGTGGGTAAGGAATATGGGACCAAATACTAAACTTTGGACTAAATGAATTTGTCCAAATAATTATGACTTCTTCAAATGGGAGAACTAGACACATAAAGTGCTTTCGTATCTAAACGGTAAAACAGATATGTATGAAAAACCTCAAATAAAAGGTGATATTCTGTACTGTCGCCTAATATGAAGCATTCTACCTCAAATCCCAAATGCTGGAGCATAGCACCAAATGTAAAACTGTAAGCTTCACTGTCCAAACACATATGGTGTGGACTATGTGTGCCTAGTAAACACATGTGGATCTGGTGAACAGTTATCACTTGTTGACCAACTACAGGAATACTGACCTCAGAGTCTCCAGTTTACAGTGGGGATTCCCCAGTCCAGCAGAGAGCAGCTTCACTCCTGAATCCTTCAGGTCATTGTTACTCAGATCTATCTCTCTCAGGTGTGAGGGGTTTGACTTCAGAGCTGAGACCAGAGAAGCAAAGCCTTCCTCTGTGACTAGACAGCCTGACAGCCTGCAAAGAGAAAAATCATATTAAAACCTCACTGCTATTCTTTGGTGGTGAAAATAGTGGCAGTATATTTTTTCAACATTTTCAGATACATCAGTGTCCTGAAACCTGCCATATCTATTCATTAATGAATGTATCATTATTAGAAATGATACATTATCAAAGTATTACTTGTAGATGGAAAAATGCATATGACAAATATTTGAGTAGACTGACCAGACCATTTTAAAAAGCAGTTTCAGTCAAAAGACAGACAGTGAGGTATCAGATTTAGATTGTATTGAGTATACAGTCCACACCATATATATTTTGACAGTGAAGATAACATTTTAAATGTGGCTCTATACTCCAGCATTTTGGATTTCAGATGAAATGTTTCATATGAGGTGACAGTATATAATGTCACCTTTTATTTGAGGGTATTTTAATACATATCTGTTTCACCATTTAGAAAAATAAAAGCCCTTTATGTATCTAGTCCCCCTATTTGAAGAAGTCATAAGTATTCTGACCAATTCACTTATAGTGTATTAAAGTAGTCAAAAGTTTAGTATTTGGTCCCATATTCTTTGAATGCTATGACTAAATCAAGCCTGTGACTGCCATGATTGAGAAAGATCATGAATGAATCATGAATAATAATGAGTGAGAAAGTTACAGAGGCTACAACAAAACATGCTAACCTCTCACCATTACCAATAACAGAGGGGGTATGATCCTTGTTCCTCTGTAACTTTCTCATTCATCATCATTCACGATTCATTCATGATTATTCATAATCATGGTAGCATCCACATGAATGTAGAAGTGTTCAGAAACATCTTCTCTTCTTACTGACAATACAAGTGAAGTGACTCCAAAATGACAGGACATTATTCACCATTCAGTTTCTATTGGGAAAAACATCATCCAAAACACAACCAAGACAAACTGCAAATGCATTCAACAAGTTTGTAGAATCACAAGCTTGATGTAATCAGTGTGGGTAAGGAATATGGGACCAAATACTAAACTTTGGACTAAATGAATTTGTCCAAATAATTATGACTTCTTCAAATGGGAGAACTAGACACATAAAGTGCTTTCGTATCTAAACGGTAAAACAGATATGTATGAAAAACCTCAAATAAAAGGTGACATTCTGTACTGTCGCCTAATATGAAGCATTCTACCTCAAATCCAAAATGCTGGAGCATAGCACCAAATGTAAAACTAAAAGCTTCACTGTCCAAACACATATGGTGTGGACTATGTGTGCCTGGTAAACACATGTGGATCTGGTGAACAGTTATCACTTGTTGACCAACTACAGGAATACTGACCTCAGAGTCTCCAGTTTACAGTGGGGATTCCCCAGTCCAGCAGAGAGCAGCTTCACTCCTGAATCCTTCAGGTCATTGTTACTCAGATCCAGCTCTCTCAGGTGTGAGGGGTTTGACTTCAGAGCTGAGACCAGAGAAGCACAGCCTTCCTCTGTGACTAGACAGCCTGACAGCCTGCAAAGAGAAAAATCATATTAAAATCACACTGCTATTCTTTGGTGGTGAAAATAGTGGCAGTATATTTTTTCAACATATTCAGATATATCAGTGTCCTGAAACCTGCCATATCTATTCATAAATGAATGTATCATTATTATAAATTATAAATTATCAAAGTATACTTGTAGATGGAAAAATGCATATGACAAATATTTGAGTAGACTGACCAGACCATTTTAAAAAGCAGTTTCAGTCAAAAGACAGACAGTGAGGTATCAGATTTAGATTGTATTGAGTATACAGTCCACACCATATATATTTTGACAGTGAAGATAACATTTTAAATGTGGCTCTATACTCCAGCATTTTGGATTTCAGATGAAATGTTTCATATGAGGTGACAGTATATAATGTCACCTTTTATTTGAGGATATTTTAATAAATATCTGTTTCACCATTTAGAAAAATATAAGCCCTTTATGTATCTAGTCCCCCTATTTGAAGAAGTCATAAGTATTCTGACCAATTCACTTATAGTGTATTAAAGTAGTCAAAAGTTTAGTATTTGGTCCCATATTCTTTGAATGCAATGACTAAATCAAGCCTGTGACTGCCATGATTGAGAAAGATCATGAATGAATCATGAATAATAATGAGTGAGAAAGTTACAGAGGCTACAACAAAACATGCTAACCTCTCACCATTACCAATAACAGAGGGGGTATGATCCTTGTTCCTCTGTAACTTTCTCATTCATCATCATTCACGATTCATTAATGATTATTCATAATCATGGTAGCATCCACATGAATGTAGAATTGTTCAGAAACATCTTCTCTTCTTACTGACAATACAAGTGAAGTGACTCCAAAATGACAGGACATTATTCACCATTCAGTTTCTATTGGGAAAAACATCATCCAGAACACAACCAAGACAAACTGCAAATGTATTCAACAAGTTTGTAGAATCACAAGCTTGATGTAATCAGTGTGGGTAAGGAATATGGGAAAAAATACTAAACTTTGGACTAAATGAATTTGTCCAAATAATTATGACTTCTTCAAATGGGAGAACTAGACACATAAAGTGCTTTCGTATCTAAACGGTAAAACAGATATGTATGAAAAACCTCAAATAAAAGGTGACATTCTGTACTGTCGCCTAATATGAAGCATTCTACCTCAAATCCAAAATGCTGGAGCAAAGCACCAAATGTAAAACTAAAAGCTTCACTGTCCAAACACATATGGTGTGGACTATGTGTGCCTGGTAAACACATGTGGATCTGGTGAACAGTTATCACTTGTTGACCAACTACAGGAATACTGACCTCAGTGTCTCCAGTTTACAGTGGGGATTCCCCAGTCCAGCAGAGAGCAGCTTCACTCCTGAATCCTTCAGGTCATTGTTACTCAGATCCAGCTCTCTCAGGTGTGAGGGGTTTGACTTCAGAGCTGAGACCAGAGAAGCACAGCCTTCCTCTGTGACTAGACAGCGTGACAGCCTGCAAAGAGAAAAATCATATTAAAATCACACTGCTATTCTTTGGTGGTGAAAATAGTGGCAGTATATTTTTTTCAACATTTTCAGATACATCAGTGTCCTGAAACCTGCTATATCTATTCATAAATCAATGTATAATTATTAGAAATGATACATTATCAAAGTATTACTTGTAGATGGAAAAATGCATATGACAAATATTTGAGTAGACTGACCAGACCATTTTAAAAAGCAGTTCCAGTCAAAAGACAGACAGTGAGGTATCAGATTTAGATTGTATTGAGTATACAGTCCACACCATATATATTTTGACAGTGAAGCTAACATTTTAGATGTGGCTCTATACTCCAGCATTTTGGATTTCAGATGAAATCTTTCATATGAGGTGACAGTATATAATGTCACCTTTTATTTGAGGGTATTTTAATACATATCTGTTTCACCATTTAGAAAAATATAAGCCCTTTATGTATCTAGTCCCCCTATTTGAAGAAGTCATAAGTATTCTGACCAATTCTTATAGTGTATTAAAGTAGTCAAAAGTTGAGTATTTGGTTCCAAACTCGTTGGTTGCATTTGCAGTTTGTTTTGGTTGTGTTTTGGGTTATGTTTTGTCCAATAGTAACTGAATGGTGGATGATGACTGGAGTAATTTTCTGTCTAAGTGAGTAGATAACATGTTTCTAAACACTACTAAATTAATCCTGATGATGACATGATTAAGAAAAATAATGAATGAATCATGAATAATAATGAGTGAGAAAGTTACAGAGGCTACAACAAAACATGCTAATCTCTCACCATTAACCTCAAATAAAAGGTGACATTCTGTTCTGTTGCCTAATATAAAAAGTTTTATCTCAAATCCAAAATGATGGAGCATAGCACCAAATGTAAAACTGTAAGCTTCACTGTCCAAACACATATGGTGTGGACTATGTGGGCCTGGTAAACACATGTGGATCTGGTGAACAGTTATCACTTGTTGACCAACTACAGGAATACTGACCTCAGAGTCTCCAGTTTACAGTGGGGATTCCCCAGTCCAGCAGAGAGCAGCTTCACTCCTGAATCCTTCAGGTCATTGTTACTCAGGTCCAGCTCTCTCAGGTGTGAGGGGTTTGACTTCAGAGCTGAGACCAGAGAAGCACAGCCTTCCTCTGTGACTAGACAGCCTGACAGCCTGCAAGAGTAAAATCATATTAAAACCACACTGCTATTCTTTGGTGGTGAAAATATATTTTTAAAACATTTTCAGATACATCAGAGTCCTGAAACCTGCCATATCTATTCATATATGTATATATACACTATCAGTCAAAAGTTTGAACACACCTACTCATTCAAATTTGTAAAAAAAAACAACAACTAATTTTTACATTTTAGAATAATAGTGAAGACATTAAAACTATGAAATAACACATATGGAATCATGTAGTAACCAAATAAGTGTTAAACAAATTAAAATATATGTTATATTTGAGATTCTTCAAATAGCCACCCTTTGCCTTGATGACAGCTTTGCACACACTTGTCATTCTTTCAACCAGCTTCATGAGGTAGTCACCTGGAATGCATTTCAATTAACTGGTGTGCCTTCTTAAAAGTTAATTTGTGGAATCTCTTTCCTTCTCAATGTAGTTGAACCAATCAGTTGTGCTGTGACAAGGTAGGGGGGTATACAGAAGACAGCCCTATTTGGTAAAAGACCAAGTACATATTATGGCAAGAACAGCTCAAATAAGCAAAGAGAAACGACAGTCCATCATTACTTTGAGACATGAAGGTCATTCAATAAGGAACATTTCAAGAACTTTTAAAGTTTCTTCAAGTGCAGTCGCAGAAATATCAAGCACTATGATGAAACTGGCTCTCATGAGGACCCCCACAGGAATGGAAGACCCAAAGTTACCTCTGCTGCAGAGGATAAGTTCATTAGAGTTAACAGCCTCAGAAATTACAGCCCAAATAAATGCTTCACAGTGTTCAAGTCACAGACACATCTCAACATCAACTGTTCAGAGGGGACTGTGTGAATCAGGCCTTCATGGTCGAATTGCTGCAAATAAATCACTACTAAAGTACACCAATAAGAAGAAGAGACCTGCTTGGGTCAAGAAACACGGGCAATGGACATTACACCGGTGGACATTTGTCCTTTGGTCTGGTCCAAATTAGAGATTTTTGGTTCAAACCGCGGTGTCTTTGTTAGACGCGGTGTGGGTGAACGGATGATCTCTGCATGTGTATTTCCCACCGTAAAGCATGGAGGAGGAGGTGTTATGGTGTGGGGGTGCTTTGCTGGTGACACTGTCCGTGATTTATTTAGAATTCAAGGCACACTTAACCAGCATGGCTACCACAGCATTCTGCAGCGATACGCCATCCCATCTGGTTTGGGCTTAGTGGGACTATCATTTGTTTTTCAACAGGACAATGATCCAACACATTCTGTTCTGTCGCCTAATATGAAACATTCTATCTCAAATCCAAAATGCTGGAGCATAGCACCAAATTTAAAACTGTAAGCTTCACTGTCCAAACACATATGGTGTGGACTATATGTGCCTGGTCAAATGTCACGATTTCCGCCGAAGTTGGTGCCTCTCCTTGTTTTTTTTTTTCTTTAGTCATTTAGCAGACGCTCTTATCCAGAGTGACTTACAAGAGCAATTAGGATTAAGTGCCTTGCTCAAGTGCACATCGACAAGATTTTTCACCTAGTTGGCTCGGGGATTAGAACCAGCAACCATTCGGTTACTGGCGCAACGCTCTTAACCACTAAGCTACCTGCCGCCTTGTGCGGGCGGCTATCGGCGGTCGTCGTCACTGGCTTTCTAACTGCCACCGATCTATGTTTCTTTATCTATTTGTTTTGTCTTGATTGTACACACGTGGTTCCCATCACGTTATGATTATTTCCCTGTTTAACCCTCTGCTTCCCTCATGGTTTTGTGCGTGATTGTTCTTTGTTTGGTTTTGTATACTGCTGTGAGCTGTTATGTTTCCCTGCGTGGAAATTAGATTTGTTGTTTTTCAGAGTAAAGTTCATTATTTACTCAGTTCTGTGTCCTGCGCCTGACTCTGTCCTACCGCTGCACACTGACACCTGACATCAAATAAGCAAAGAGAAACGACAGTCCATCATTACTTTAAGACATGAAGGTCAGTCAATACGGAACATTTCAAGAACTTTGAAAGTTTCTTCTGCTGCAGAGGATAAGTTCATTAGTTACCAGCCTCAGAAATTGCAGCCCAAATAAATGCTTCACAGAGTTCAAGTCACAGACACAACTCTACATCAACTTTTCAGAGGGGACTGTGTGAATCAGGCCTTCATGGTCGAATTGCTGTAAAGAAATCACTACTAAAGGACACCAATAAGAAGAAGAGACCTGCTTGAGCCAAAAAACATGAGCAATGGACATTACACCGGTGAACATTTGTCCTTTGGTCTAGAGTCCAAATTTGAGATTTTTGGTTCCAACCGCCATGTCTTTGTGAGAAGCGGTGTGGGTGAATGGATGATCTCTGCATGTGTAGTTCCCACCCTAGAGGTTGTCGGGAGAGGTCGTGTTTTTCTATAGCTGGAGGTAAGAAGGAGGTAAGCTTCTCATATGGTGTTGAGTAAAGCTTAACCATGTATTAGATCGTAGGTAGGTAGTTAGCTGTAGTTAGGTATTGTATTTATTATAGGTTAGTATTGTTGTTATTGTAGGTTTCCGTAGGTAATTGTAGGTTAGTATCGAAGCACGAGGCTAGCTAGCTAGCGGGTAGCTACTGGTATCGATTAGCAACGCTGGAGAGCTGTTTCCAATGTTAATGTAGTGCTAGCCAACGTTTAATTTTTGCTGCGTTATGAAAGGAACTAGACACGGACTTGAATTATCTGTTTAGTGTGCTAACACACTCTTGGCAGTTTGTTGTAACCAAGTATTGATGCTAAATTGTGTGTTAATGGATGCTAGCTTGCAAGTTAGCTACGGCGTCATAGCTAGGCATCGTGGGTTGTTGTGGGTAGTTACTGTGTCTTGGCAGTGCCGGCTGTAGCACGAAGCGAGCTACCTAGCCGTTTTTTCCAACAGAGTCAGAGTCAACACAATAGCCATTGTGTGCCGGGTGTAGCACGAAGCTAGCTAGCTAGCCGTTCTTCAAACAAAGTCAACACAGTGGCCATTGCTAGCTACCCAACACGACCAGCTAACTGTACGGTAGTAGCTAAATACAATATACTTGTCCTAGCTAGCCAACGTCTAATCATTGCTGCGTCATGAAAGGAACTTGACACAGACACGAATGATCTGTTTAGTGTGTTATCACACTATTGGTGGTTTGTTGTGACCAAGTGTTGGTGCTAAACGGTGTGTTATTGTTATTGGATGCTAGCTTGCTAGTTAGCTATGGTGTCATAGTTGAATAAAGTGGGTTGAGTCTATTCCTTTAAACATTGAACCGCTGTGGTTCACAACAATTCTGATTTCTAAAGGTGGAAGTTGGGAGAGTTTTTGTTCGGGTGGTTCAGTGAAACAATTTTAGTTTCTGAGGTAGAAGTTTTTGGTGAGGGAGGCCCTGCTCTCTCCGCTCCCAGATGCTTAGCTCATTTCATTCCGATCTCCTCTGCATTTTTGTAGCCATTTGCTACAGCCTGTCAACTATGCCTCTGCCTATCCCTGTTCTCTCCTCTCTGCACAGGCTACACAAACGCACCACACCGCGTGGCTGCTGCCTCTCTAACCTGGTGGTCCCTGCACGCACCACCCACGTGGAGTTCCAGGTCGCAGGCAGCCTCTGGAACTGCCGTTCTGCTGCCAACAAAGCTGACTTCATCCCAGCCTATGCCAACCTCCAGTCCCTCGACTTCCTGGCGCTGACGGAAACATGGATCACCACTGAAAACACTGCTACTCCTACTGCTCTCTCCTCGTCTGACCATGTGTTCTTGCATACCCCGAGAGCATCTGGTCAGAGGGGTGGTGGTACAGGAATCCTCATCTCTCCCAAGTGGACATTCTCAATTTTTCCCCTAACCCATCTGTCTATCTCCTCATTTGAATTCCATGCTGTCACAGTCACTAGCCCATTTAAGCTTAATATCCTTGTCATCTATCGCCCTCCAGGTTCCCTTGGAGAGTTCATCAATGAGCTTGACGCCTTGATAAGTTCCTTCCCTGAGGATGGCTCACCCCTCACAGTTTTGGGGGATTTCAACCTCCCTATGTCCACATTTGACTCATTTCTCTCTGCCTCCTTCTTTCCACTCCTCTCCTCTTTTGACCTCACCCTCTCACCGTCCCCCCCTACTCACAAGGCAGGCAATACGCTTGACCTCATCTTCACTAGATGCTGCTCCTCTACTAATCTCACTGCAACTCCCCTCCATGTCTCCGACCACTACTTTGTTTCCTTTTCTCTCTCGCTCTCCTCCCACACTACTCACTCTGCCCCTACACAGATGGTAATGCGCCGCCGCAACCTTCGCTCTCTCTCTCCCACTACTCTCTCCTCTTCCATCCTATCATCTCTTCCCTCTGCTCAATCCTTCTCCCTCCAATCTCCTGATTCTGCCTCCTCAACCCTCCTCTCCTCCCTTTCGGCATCCTTTGACTCTCTGTGTCCCCTATCCTCCCGGCCGGCTCGGTCCTCCCCTCCAGCTCCGTGGCTTGATGACTCATTGCGAGCTCACAGAACAGAGCTCCGGGCAGCGGAGCGGAAATGGAAGAAAACTAAACTCCCTGCCGACCTGGCATCTTTTCACTCCCTCCTCTCTACATTTTCTTCATCTGTTTCTGCTGCTAAGGCCACCTTCTACCACTCTAAATTCCAAGCATCTGCCTCTAACCCTAGGAAGCTCTTTGCCACATTTTCCTCCCTCCTGAATCCCCCCCCCCCCCCTCCTCTCTCTCTGTGGATGACTTCGTCAACCATTTTGAAAAGAAGGTTGACGACATCCGATCCTCGTTTGTTAAGTCTAATGACACTGCTGGTCCCGCTCACACTGCCCTACCCTATGCTTTGACTTCTTTCTCCCCTCTCTCTCCAGATAAAATCCTGCGACTTGTGACTGCAGGCCGCCCAACAACCTGCCCGCTTGACCCCATCCCCTCCTCCCTTCTCCAGACCATCTCCGGTGACCTTCTCCCCTACCTCACCTCACTGATCAACTCATCCTTGACCGCTGGCCATGTCCCTTCCGTCTTCAAGAGAGCGAGAGTTGCTCCCCTTCTCAAAAAACCAACACTCGACCCCACTGATGTCAACAACTACAGACCAGTATCCCTTCTTTCTTTTCTTTCCAAAACTATTGAGCGTGCCGTCTTTAGCCAACTCTCTTGCTATCTCTCTCAGAATGACCTTCTTGATCCAAACCAATCAGGTTTCAGGACTGGTCATTCAACTGAGACTGCTCTTCTCTGTGTCACGGAGACTCTCCGCACTGCTAAAGCTAACTCTCTCTCCTCTGCTCTTGTCCTTCTAGACCTGTCTGCTGCCTTTGATACTGTGAACCATCAGATCCTCCTCTCCACCCTCTCCGAGCTGGGCATCTCCGGCGCGGCTCACTCCTGGATTGCGTCCTACCTGACCGGTCGCTCCAACCAAGTGGCGTGGCGAGAAGCTGTCTCCGCACCACGTGCTCTCACCACTGGTGTCCCCCAGGGCTCAGTTCTAGGCCCTCTCCTTTTCTCCCTATACACCAAGTCACTTGGCTCTGTCATATCCTCACATGGCCTTTCATATCATTGCTACGCTGACGATACACAACTAATCTTCTCCTTTCCCCCTTCTGATAACCAGGTGGCGAATCGCATCTCTGCATGTCTGGCAGACATATCAGTATGGATGACGGATCACCACCTCAAGCTGAACCCTGGCAAGACGGAGCTGCTCTTCCTCCCGGGGAAGGACTGCCCGTTCCATGATCTCGCCATCACGGTTGACAACTCCGCTGTGTCCTCCTCCCAGAGTGCGAAGAGCCTAGGCGTGACCCTGGACAACACCCTGTCGTTCTCCGCCAACATCAAGGCGGTGACCCGCTCCTGCAGGTTCATGCTCTACAACATTCGGAGAGTACGACCCTGCCTTACACAGGAAGCGGCACAGGTCCTAATCCAGGCACTTGTCATCTCCCGTCTGGACTACTGCAACTCGCTGTTGGCTGGCCTCCCTGCCTGTGCCATTAAACCCCTACAACTCATCCAGAATGCCGCAGCCCGTCTGGTGTTCAACCTTCCCAAGTTCTCTCACGTCACCCCCCTCCTCCGCACACTCCACTGGCTTCCAGTTGAAGCTCGCATCCGCTACAAGACCATGGTGCTTGCCTATGGAGCAGTGAGGGGAACGGCACCTCTGTACCTTCAGGCTCTGATCAGTCCCTACACCCAAACGAGGGCATTGCGTTCATCCACCTCTGGCCAGCTGGCTCCCCTTCCTCTGCGGAAGCATAGCTCCCGCTCAGCCCAGTCAAAACTGTTCGCTGCTCTGGCTCCCCAATGATGGAACAAGGTCCCTCACGACGCCAGGACAGCAGAGTCACTCACCACCTTCCGGAGACATTTGAAACCCCACCTCTTTAAGGAATACCTGGGATAGGATAAAGTAATCCTTCTAACCCCCCCCCCCCCCCCCCAAATTGTATAGTGGTTATCCCACTGGCTATAGGGTGAACGCACCAATTTGTGAGTCGCTCTGGCTAAGAGCGTCTGCTAAATGACGTTAATGTGCCCTTGAGCAAGGCACTTAACCCTAATTGCTCCTGTAAGTCGCTCTGGATAAGAGCGTTTGCTAAATGACTAAAATGTAAATGTAAATGTAAAGCATGGAGGAGGAGGTGTTATGGTGTGGGGGTGCTTTGCTGGTGACACTGTCCGTGATTTATTTAGAATTTAACCACACTTAACCAGCATGGCTACCACAGCATTCTGAAGCGTCACGCCATCCCATCTGGTTTGGCTTAGTGGGACTATCATTTGTTTTTTAACAGGACAATGACTCAACACACCTCTATTTGACCAAGAAGGAGAGTGATTGAGTGCTGCGTCAGATGACCTGGCCTCCACAATCACCCAACCTCAACCCAATTGAGATGGTTTGGGATGAGTTGGATCGCAGAGTGAAGGAAAAGCAGCCAACAAGTGCTCAGCATATGTGGGAACTCCTTCAAGACTGTTGGAAAAGCATTCCAGGTGAAGCTGGTTGAGAAAATGCCAAGAGTGTGCAAAGCTGTCATCAAGGCAAAGGGTGGCTATTTGAAGATTTGTTTAACACTTTTTTGGCTACTGCATGATTCCATATGTGATATTTCATAGTTTTGATGTCTTCACTATTATTCTACAATGTAAAAAATAGTAAAAATAAAGAAAAACTCTTGAATGAGTAGGTGTGTCCAAACTTTTGACTGGTACTGCATATAAATGAATGAATTTCTCATTATTAACAGTAGATAACATGTTTCTAAACACTACTAAATTAATATTTGTGTGTGTGTGTGTGTCCAGTGTGTGTGTGTGTCCAGTGTGTGTTTGTGTGTGTGTCAAGTGTGTGTGTGTGTGTTGTCCAGGTTGTGTGTCTAGTGTGTGTGTGTCCAGTGTGTGTGTGTATAGTATGTGTGTCCTGTGTGTGTGTGTGTGTCCAGTGTGTGTCCAGTGTATGTGTGTTCATTGAGTGATACAGGAATACTGACCTCAGAGTCTCCAGTTTACAGTGGGGATTCCCCAGGACAGCAGAGAGCAGCTTCACTCCTGAATCCTTCAGGTCATTGTAGCTCAGATCCAGCTCTCTCAGGTGCGAGGGGTTTGACTTCAGAGCTGAGACCAGAGAAGAACAGCCTTCCTCTGTGACTCCACAGCCTGACAGCCTGACAAAGAGATCATCATGATTTCACAAACTGTTAATTTAACACCAGTAGTGTAGTAGGACAATGGCAGATGCATTTGGTTTATTCTCTTAAACAACATATAGATTCATCTTCCGTCTCCTAGAATTGTATGGTCATATTGTTATACTAATGTGAACATCAATGCAGTGATTCAATCTGTTTTTCAATAATACATATATTTCTCTAAACTGAATATTTCTTCCTGATGATTAGTACTTAAATGTCATGTTATGTACTCACAGAGCAGCTCTGGAGGCTTTGACCACTGGCAGCAGCCTCAGAAGACCTTCCTCTGATCTGGAGTATTTCTTCAGGTCAAACACATCCAGCTCATTTTCTGAAGTCAGCAACACAAATACCAGAGCTGACCACTGTGCAGGGGACAGTTTGGCTTCTGAGAGACTTCCTGATCTCAGGTATCTTTGGATCTCCTCCACTAGAGAATGGTCATTCAGTTCATTCAGACAGTGGAACAGATTGATGCACCTCTCTGGAGAGGGATTCTCCCTGATCTTCTCCTTGATGTACTTGACTGTTTCTTCATGGCTCTGTAAGCTGCTTCTTGTCTTTGTCAGTAGACCTCGTAAGTGCTTCTGATTGGACTCCAGTGAGAGGCCCAGAAGGAAGCGGAGGAACAGGTCCAGGTTTCCCGTCTCACTTTGTAAGGCTTTATCCACAGCACTCTTGTACAAAGTAACTTCAGGCTTGTCTCTGAACAGTGCAAAAAAGTTCCTGGTTGATTGAGGTTTTGCCATTAGATTCTCATTGTTCTTGATGAATGAGAGGAACACATATACAGCAGCCAGAAACTCCTGAATGCTCAGATGCACGAAGCAGTACACCTTTTCCTGGTACAGCCCACATTCCTCTTTAAAGAGCTGTGTGCACAATCCTGAGTACACTGTGGCTTCATTGACATCAATGCCAGCCTCTTTCAGGTCTTCTTCATAGAAAATCAGATTGCCATTCACAAGCTGTTGAAAAGCCAGTTTTCCTAGTGACAGAATGCTCTCTTTATTCCAGTGTGGACCTGTCTCTTCTTTCCCAAGATACTTTTCATTCTTCTGTTTGGTATGAAACACCACAAGGTGTATGAACATCTCAGTCAGAGTCTTGGGCATCTCTTCTCTCTTATGTTTCAGCATGTGTTCAAGGACGATTGCAGAAATCCAACAGAAGACTGGAATGTGGCACATGATGTGGAGGCTCCTTGATGTCTTTATGTGTGAGATGATTCTGTTGGCCAGGTCCTGATCACTGAATCTCTTCCTGAAGTATTCCTCCTTCTGTGGGTCATTGAACCCTCGTACCTCTGTCACCTGGTCAACACACCCTGAAGGGATCTGATTGGCTGCTGCAGGTCGGGTAGTTATCCAGAGGAGAGCAGAGGGAAGCAGATTTCCCTTGATGAGATTTGTCAGCAGAACATCCACTGAGGTTGACTCTGTGACGTCACAACAGATCTTGTTCTTCTGGAAGTCTAGGGGCAGTCGGCACTCATCCAGACCATCAAAGATGAACAGAACTTTGTACTTGTCGTAGTTGGAGATTCTTGATTCTTTGGTTTCCATTGAGAAATGATTGAGAAGTTTAATCAAAGTGTGTTTATCCCCGTTCATCAAATTCAGCTCCCGAAAAGGGAATGAAAATACAAATTGGACATCCTGATTTGCCTTTCCTTCAGCCCAGTCCAGAATGAACTTCTGCACAGAGACTGTTTTTCCAATGCCAGCGACTCCCTTTGTCAGCACAGTTCTGATACGTTTGTCTTGTCCAGTTAAGGGTCTGAAGATGTCGTTACATTTGATTGCAGTCTCTGGTCTTGCTTGTTTCCTGGTTGTTGTCTCAATCAGTCTCAGCTCATGTTCATTATTGACCTCTCCTGTTCCACCCTCTGTGATGTAGAGCTCTGTGTAGATCTTATTGAGAAGTGTTGGGTTTCCTTGTTTAGCGATCCCCTCAAATACACATTGAAACTTCTTCTTTAGATTAGATTTGAGTTCACGTTGGCAAATTACAGCAAGCTCATCTGAATGAAGAAATAACACAGAGGATATTAATATTACGTCTGTTTTAATGCCTACAGTATTCTAGGACTGTTATAAAATTTTAAATTATAAAAATGTATTTGCTTAACTGACTGTATAAATGTGTAAATGTTTTCATAATGCATTACAGACTGGTGTGACTGATTATATTATTATTGGTATTATCTCTCTCTCTCTCTCTCTCTCTCTCTCCCTCTCTCTCTCTCTCTCTCTCTCTCTCTCTCTCTCTCTCTCTCTCTCTCTCTCTCTCCCTCTCTCCTCTGTCTCTCCTCTTCTCTCTGTCTAAATGAATCCACACAACACATCCCTGCTGCTACTTGATGAGGTCACTAGGTGTTGTGTTAAGGCTGCTACAATATCATTGAGTTACACAGCTACTTTAGCTGTACTTTAGCTACAGCTTTTAAATGTTCTAAATCAGCATTCAACATGAGGCAGACAGATCTTACTTTTCTCCAGTGTGGCAGCAAGCTCCTTCTGGTTCATTTTCCTCAGGACGTGCAGTGTGATCTTCAGAGCCCCCTCTCTGGCACTGCTCTCCTGCTTCTCATCTTCAGCATCCACCACTTCCTTATCCTGCTTCTGACTCTCAAAGCCTTCTGGGAGTTCTGGACTAAGAATCCTCTTGAACCTCTTCAGCTCGTTCTTCACAAATGTCATAATATTCTCTTCAAGGAACTGAAATAAATCAAGTAAATCAGTTAAGCAAGAGAGTAAATGCTTTCTCATTAACACATTAATGAATGATTGACAGAACAACTTTACTTGAGGTAAACAAAAACAAATGTACATAACAGGACCACATACACTGAATATGGAGGCCAGGTCTGTTTGATGACTCTGGGAAGACTGATCACTGAGAATCTCTGACTCTGATCTCTCCTGTTGGTTTCTGTGGACAAAACATGAGATTACATCTCCTCATCCAGGGAGTACACACACACACACACACACACACACACACACACACACACACACACACACACACACACACACAGGGAGGGAATGTTGTGTTTGTTTAATATTGTTTCAGGACTATGAAAATGGAAAAAAGGATTAGCCTATGGATTATGACAACAACAAAAAGAAATGGGAAAATGGGAGAGGAGAAATGACTAGAGACAGTGTTGTTTAACTCACTGACCATGACCCATGAGTTCTTCTTACCTTTGTTCACTAGAAAAGTCTCCCTCTCTAAACTTTATAGGAGGTTTCATAGACCAGTCACTCTTCATGGACACACAGCTGGGTACAGGGGAGGCTGGTCTCTCCTTCTTGATTGGGCTTCAACACAACAGAGACAAACATTACATCTCTCATCTACTCTGAGCTCAGATGAGGAAACAAGAGTTTCATTCCAAAACGCTATATATCCATTTTCAGAAATGTTCATAAATTAGCTTTTATAGTTTAAAGAAATTCTGAAAGAGATTGGTGTGTTTTTTCACTATCTAATCATGGTATGGGGTTGTTCAATGACAGACATGTATTTGTTTAAAATCTATCACTTGATGGTTTCATTTCAGAGACAAATAATGTGTTTCTTTTGTAAAATGCTATATATCTGCCTCACTCTCAGAGAAATCAGAAGTATTGCTAGGTTTTACACAGTAATAAATGTAACAAATAACCACATTTGTAATAAAGTACTGTACACATGTACAACATTCAATACAGTAATATGAGATCTGTATGTAAAACATTTACATTTTACATTTTAGTCATTTAGCAGATGTTCTTATCCAGGACTGGTTTCCCAAAAGCATCTTAAGGCTAAGTTCATTGTTAGAATCTTCCTATTAGCATCATAGATGCTTTTTTGCCCTTCCGCATTACTTTATACACAGAAGATCTCTAGTAAACATAGAATCACATGGTTTATCCGTCTCTTTGTGACCGCAGATAAATTCAGAACAAAGTTGAGTACAAATACAAAGTTGCCAATGTCTTTGCAATTGATTCAAACATGGGACGTATACAAATTTGTTTCAAATGAACACCAAGATGACTGCATTAAAATATAAACAGTAGGCTATAGGCCTATTTCAATCAAATTGAAATACATTTAATGTTCAATCAATTGAGTTCTATTTTTCTACTTGTAGACTACGGTCTGTAATTTGTCTCAATATATTTCATGATGTGTAGCCTAACATGTGCCCAATGATGTGCCAAATCTGTGATTTAGAATTAGCAGCCTCAATACTTGCAGCCGTAGGTGGTAATATCTCTCTAGGAGCTGATCTGTCATCAGTATTGGGAAATAATTATAAGATAAGATTTTAATGGGGAAAACTGATCCGAGAGCAGCGCTCCCCTTCTTTCGATCCTATCAGTATCGATACATGCTCCACCGGACGTGATACCTTGTCATGCTGCTTATCCAGTTTCTACTGGTCTGCCTGCGGATATGGAACTCTGACCTGTTCACCGGACGTGCGACCTTGTCCCGAACCTGCTGTTTCGCCCCTCTCTCTCCTTCTCTCTCTCTCTCTACCACACCTGCTGTCTCAACCTCTGAATGCTCGGCTATGAACAGCCAACTGACATTTACTCCTGAGGTGCTGACGTGTTGCACCCTCTATAACCACAGTGATTATTATTTGAACCTGCTGGTCATCTATGAACATTTGAAAATGTTGAAGAACGATCTGGCCTTAATGGCCATATCCTCTTATAATCTCCTCCCAGCACAGCCAGAAGAGGACTGGCCACCCCTCAGAGCCTGGTTCCTCTCTAGGTTTCTTCCTAGGTTCCTGCCTTTCTAGGGAGTTTTTCCTAGCCACCGTGCTTCTACATCTGCATTGCTATCTCTTTGTGGTTTTAGACTGGGTTTCTATATAAGCACTTTGTGGCAACTGCTGATGTACAAAATGTCTTCTGGGAATACATATGAATCAGACAAGGCCAGGGTTTGGGGTTTGAGAAGTCAATGAGAGGTAAAAATCACTTCCTTAGTTGTTCATTTTGAAAATGTTCTGTCTTAAGTAGTTAAACAAACGGACACATTTTCATGTTAGTCAAAAACAACTTTTTATCGAAGGAGTGCCTTTGATTTGACATCCAGCACATGTGCAGTTCGGCACAAGACGACCATTAGACTCAATGACGTATTTCTGCGCATGAGCTTCAAATCAAATCAAATTGTATTTCTCACATGCGCCGAATACAACAGTGGTACACTTTACCGTGAAATGCTTACTTATGAGCCCTTTCCCAACAATGCAGAGTTCAAAAGTCACAAAAATTCACTAAATAAAAAAAGGAAATAGTAACATAATAAAATAATAATAATGAGGCTATAAGGAGTACCAGTACTGAGTCAATGTGCAGGGGTACCAGGTAGTTGAGGTAATAACTAGACTATATACAAGGAGTACCAGTACTGAGTCAATGTGCAGGGGTACCAGGTAGTTGAGGTAATAACTAGACTATATACAAGGAGTACCAGTACTGAGTCAATGTGCAGGGGTACCAGGTAGTTGAGGTAATAACTAGACTATATATAAGGAGTACCAGTAATGAGTCAATGTGCAGGGGTACCAGGTAGTTGAGGTAGTAATGAGGCTATATACAAGGAGTACCAGTACTGAGTCTATGTCCAGGGGTACCAGGTAGTTGAGGTAATAACTAGACTATATACAAGGTGTACCAGTACTGAGTCAATGTGCAGGGGTACCAGGTAGTTGAGGTAATAACTATACTATATATAAGGAGTACCAGTACTGAGTCAATGTGCAGGGTACCAGGTAGTTGAGGTAATAACTAGACTATATACAAGGAGTACCAGTACTGAGTCAATGTGCAGGGGTACCAGGTAGTTGAGGTAATAACTAGACTATATATGAGGAGTACCAGTACTGAGTCAATGTGCAGGGTACCAGGTAGTTGAGGTAATAACTAGACTATATACAAGGAGTACCAGTACTGAGTCAATGTGCAGGGTACCAGGTAGTTGAGGTAATAACTAGACTATATACAAGGAGTACCAGTACTGAGTCAATGTGCAGGGGTACCAGGAAGTTGAGGTAATAACTAGACTATATACAAGGAGTACCAGTACTGAGTTAATGTGCAGGGGTACCAGGTAGTTGAGGTAATAACTAGACTATATACAAGGAGTACCAGTACTGAGTCAATGTGCAGGGGTACCAGGTAGTTGAGGTAATAACTAGACTATATACAAGGAGTACCAGTACTGAGTCAATGTGCAGGGGTACCAGGTAGTTGATGTAATAACTAGACTATATACAAGGAGTACCAGTACTGAGTCAATGTGCAGGGTACCAGGTAGTTGAGGTAATAACTAGACTATATACAAGGAGTACCAGTACTGAGTCAATGTGCAGGGGTACCAGATAGTTGAGGTAATAACTAGATTATATACAAGGAGTACCAGTACTGAGTCAATGTGCAGGGGTACCAGGTAGTTGAGGTAATAACTAGACTATATACAAGGAGTACCAGTACTGAGTCAATGTGCAGGGGTACCAGGTAGTTGAGGTAATAACTAGACTATATACAAGGAGTACCAGTACTGAATCAATGTCCAGGGGTACCAGGTAGTTGAGGTAATAACTAGACTATATACAAGGAGTACCAGTACTGAGTCAATGTGCAGGGGTACAAGGTAGTTGAGGTAATAACTAGACTATATACAAGGAGTACCAGTACTGAGTCAATGTGCAGGGGTACCAGGTAGTTGATGTAATAACTAGACTAAATACAAGGAGTACCAGTATTGAGTCAATGTGCAGGGTACCAGGTAGTTGAGGTAATAACTAGACTATATACAAGGAGTACCAGTACTGAGTCAATGTGCAGGGTACCAGGTAGTTGAGGTAATAACTAGACTATATACCAGGAGTACCAGTACTGAGTCAATGTGCAGGGTACCAGGTAGTTGAGGTAATAACTAGACTATATACAAGGAGTACCAGTACTGAGTCAATGTGCAGGGGTACCAGGAAGTTGAGGTAATAACTAGACTATATACAAGGAGTACCAGTACTGAGTCAATGTGCAGGGGTACCAGGTAGTTGAGGTAATAACTAGACTATATACAAGGAGTACCAGTACTGAGTCAATGTGCAGGTTACCAGGTAGTTGAGGTAATAACTAGACTATATACCAGGAGTACCAGTACTGAGTCAATGTGCAGGGTACCAGGTAGTTGAGGTAATAACTAGACTATATACAAGGAGTACCAGTACTGAGTCAATGTGCAGGGGTACCAGGAAGTTGAGGTAATAACTAGACTATATCCAAGGAGTACCAGTACTGAGTCAATGTGCAGGGTACCAGGTAGTTGATGTAATAACTAGACTATATACAAGGAGTACCAGTACCGAGTCAATGTCCAGGGGTACCAGGTAGTTGAGGTAATAACTAGAATATATACAAGGAGTACCAGTACTGAATCAATGTGCAGGGTACCAGGTAGTTGAGGTAATAACTAGACTATATACAAGGAGTACCAGTACTGAGTCAATGTGCAGGGGTACCAGGTAGTTGATGTAATAACTAGACTATATACAAGGAGTACCAGTACTGAGTCAATGTGCAGGGTACCAGGTAGTTGAGGTAATAACTAGACTATATATAAGGAGTACCAGTACTGAGTCAATGTGCAGGGTACCAGGTAGTTGAGGTAATAACTAGACTATATACAAGGAGTACCAGTACTGAGTCAATGTGCAGGGTACCAGGTAGTTGAGGTAATAACTAGACTATATACAAGGAGTACCAGTACTGAGTCAATGTGCAGGGGTACCAGGTAGTTGAGGTAATAACTAGACTATATACAAGGAGTACCAGTACTGAGTCAATGTGCAGGGGTACCAGGTAGTTGAGGTAATAACTAGACTATATACAAGGAGTACCAGTACTGAGTCAATGTGCAGGGTACCAGGTAGTTGAGGTAATAACTAGACTATATACAAAGAGTACCAGTACTGAGTCAATGTGCAGGGGTACCAGATAGTTGAGGTAATAACTAGACTATATACAAGGAGTACCAGTACTGAGTCAATGTACAGGGGTACCAGGTAGTTGAGGTAATAACTAGACTATATACAAGGAGTACCCGTACTCAGTCAATGTGCAGGGGTACCAGGTAGTTGTGGTAATAACTAGACTTTATACAAGGAGTACCAGTACTGAGTCAATGTCCAGTGTACCAGGTAGTTGAGGTAATAACTAGACTATATACAAGGAGTACCATTACTGAGTCAATGTGCAGGGGTACAAGGTAGTTGAGGTAATAACTAGACTATATACAAGGAGTACCAGTACTGAGTCAATGTGCAGGGGTACCAGGTAGTTGATGTAATAACTAGACTATATACAAGGAGTACCAGTACTGAGTCAATGTGCAGGGGTACCAGGAAGTTGAGGTAATAACTAGACTATATACAAGGAGTACCAGTACTGAGTCAATGTGCAGGGGTACCAGGTAGTTGAGGTAATAACTAGACTATATACAAGGAGTACCAGTACTGAGTCAACGTGCAGGGGTACCAGGTAGTTGAGGTAATTTAGGAAATATGTACATGTAGGTAGGGGTAAAAGTGACTAGGCAATCAGGATAGAGATTACATCGCCTCATCCAGGGAGTGCACACACACACACACACTCACACACACACACACACACACACACACTCACACACACACACACACACAGGGAATGTTGTGTTTGTTTAATATTGTTTCAGGACTATGAAAATGGAAAAAATATTTAGCATATGGATTATGAAAACAACAAAAAGAAATGGGAAAATGGGAGAGGAGAAATGACTAGAGACAGTGTTGTTTAACTCACTGACCATGACCCATGAGATCTTCTTACCTTTGTTCACTAGAAAGGTCTCCCTCTCTGAAGAATATAGGTAGATCCATAGACTTGTCACTCTTCATGGACACACAGCTGGGTACAGGGGAGGCTGGTCTCTCCTGCTTGATTGGGCTTCAACACAACAGAGACAAACATTACGTCTCTCATCTACTCTGAGCTCAGATGGGGAAACAAGAGTTTCATTCCAAAACGCTATATATCCATTTTCAGAAATGTTGGTAAATTAGCCTTTATTGTTTAAAGAAATTATTAAAGAGATTGGTGTGTTTTTTCAGTAGCTAATCATGGCATGGGGTTGTTCGATGACAGACATGTATTTGTTTAAAATCTATCACTTGATGGTTTCACTTCAGAGAGACAAATAATCATGTTTTTTTGCACAATGCTATATATCTGCCTCACTCTCAGAGAAATAAGTAGTACTGCTAGGTTTTACACAGTAATAATATATCTGCCTCACTCTCAGAGAAATAAGTAGTACTGCTAGGTTTTACACAGTAATAATATATATATATCTGCCTCACTCTCAGAGAAATAAGTAGTACTGCTAGGTTTTACACAGTAATAATATATATCTGTCTCACTCTCAGAGAAATAAGTAGTATTGCTAGGTTTTACACAGTAATAATATATATCTGCCTCAGTAGTACTGCTAAGTTTTACATAGTCAAATGTGACCGATCAGCTCAATTTTATGTAGCAAAATTTGACATTTGTGTTTTTGACATTGGATAAAAGTAGAGACTCAGCTAGAAAAAGGTATATCATACACTACAGTTGAGGAACAATGGGAAAGTAATTCTGCTTTGAAAGATGATAAACTTGTAACCTCAATTTTGAGAAAATGGTCTTTGAAAGTTTTGGTTCACCTACTGGAGAGCTCTTCTTTATCTACAGTGGTGTTACTTTGGCAGATAATGTCACCCATCTAAATAAATAGTATATAACTAAACTTATGGTGTTTTTGGTTTATGTCAGTTTCATTGTTTGTTCTGCTATAAATTGTTATGTTATGGTCGTAAGTGGTAAAATGAACTTGAAAATGTCATATTTTGCAATTCTGAGTAATTACTACTTTAGTAAGGATATACTTTATTCAGTACTACTGCAGTTACTAAATAATTCCAAAAGATGGAGGCATAAGATCACGAATGACATTTCAGAAGGTTAGTTTAGTTTTCTCCCTGGATACACCACCACTCCTCCTCACAGGAAAACTCCTGCACATGCATTTTACTGTTCCTTTCCACACTGCTAACGCAAGAGGAACGACTGAAAAAGCATTTAACAGATTTCTGTGAAATAATATAATGATGATTCATGTTTATTATTACCTGTTTTTATACTCATGTTTTGAAATTATACTTCATTACTATAATTATTATCAATAAGCCTGAACATTAATTTAGTCACCTCTGGTCGAGAAAAACGTATTTTCCTAGTACATTCATTGTCAGATTCATCAACTAGCAGCGAGCACTCTGCCTTCTAGCACAAGCGAGGGGGATGTTGAGGTACATTTGCTAACCGCAAGGGTTGCATGATGTAATTTATTGGTGGGCTGGAAGACGCACTCTTGTCTTTTCTATTCCGAGGTTGTTTAATCGCAATATTAGATATTTAAAAATGCATGTATACTAGGGTTGAGGTTGGAGCATCTGACTAGTGATTATTTACCAGGGGTTCAACACCTGCTATAGTCACTATTTAATTGCTCTTCCAAAAGCATCACAGGCCTAATACGAGATATATAGCTAACTAAAGTAATGAGTGACCATTTCAGAAAATCATGGGACACATAGTATTTGGTTGCATGCGGGTGGCAGGTAGCTTAGTGGTTAAGAGCGTTGTGCCAGTAACCGAAAGGTTGCTGGTTCTAATCCCCGAGCCGACTAGGTGAAAAATCTGTCGATGTGCCCTTGAGCAAGGCACTTAACCCTAATTGCTCCTGTAAGTCGCTCTGGATAAGAGCGTCTGCTAAATAACCTATTATATATTTATATATGCTATTTTATGTCAATCATATTGCTGCTTGTAGCCTATAACTGATGCTTCGTGGTCTTATGCTGCCATCTATTGGAAATATTTAGCTATTAAAAGTTATTAATTCACGTTCAGACGTTGGTGAGGCAGCTGAGAAATAAAGTGTATTAGATCAGTCTCAAACCTGCCCCACGCCAATTGCTGGTCACCCAATTCAACCACATTTGAAAAATAAAACAAATGTGTCTTATTTATCAAGTGTTCTGTCTTGCTATTATACATATAATAAAATAACAACAAAATAATTAAAACACTATTTAATACTATAATTGTATTTATTAAGATAATATTATTACTAAAATAGTTTCTAAAAGTGTTCTAGGCTACCCTACCCTAGAATTAGGGGTTAGGGTTACGGCTAAAATAGGTTATAAGTAGGGTAAGAGTTTCTGTATAGCACTTTGTGACATCTGCTGGTGTAAAAAGGGCTTTATAAATACATTTGATTGATTGTTAGGTTTAGGGTTTATATGGCAAAAAACAGTATGGGTTTATAGCTCTTCCTCTTTATGCGCCTCCCTTTGGCCATCTGTGGGTACTACATAACTCATTCATTAAATTTTTTACATTTACATTTTACATATTTAGCAGACGCTCTTATCCAGAGCGACTTACAGTTAGTGAGTGCATACATTTTCATACTGGCCCCCCGTGGGAAACGAACCCACAACCCTGGCGTTGCAAGCGCCATGCTGTACCAACTGAGCTATATGACACTTGCTAGGCTCATAATCTGAGGTAGCAACTGTGTCAGATCTACAAATCCATTAGCTAGACCACCCAATTAGCAAACAATCACCCCATTATACCCATTTGGTTTGCAACTCAGTGAACCTGCGCAGCATTCGCTCAATTTGATGCCTATGAACGAAGATTTCGATGCATATCAAATTACCCAGCAGCCATTTAGAAACAACAAGTCATCAGAATTTTTTTTATTTCTTCATAAAAAAATGTATTCTGGCTGTTTAAATCTGCCACATCTTGAAAAAGAGGACAGGGACATGAGTTTTGTTTAGATTGTACACTTTTTTCTTAAAACAAATATGTTTAACCATGACCAGAAAATGTTTAACGTTTGATGGCTTTGCGCCAGACAACACCTCTTAGACTGTGGCTCACCACAACATGTACTCAGGTTAACATTGAGCGCGCTCGCCAAGTAACCGTAACCTTGTTAATAATAAGTTACCTGAGGTAAACCTACAGTAGAACTAATAGGAGCTGGCAGGGTGAAAAATGCCTAAATCTAATGCCTGTTTTTTCGCGATTACTTCATAACCAGGGACAGAAGGTAATATTATGAAACTGGGCTCCATGGCGGATGCAATTAACTAATTTTATCAGAAATAAACTTCGTAAAAAATGTAACTTGAGGCACACCGAAAATAATATTCAAAAAGTTCAGTCCTTGGACACAGAGGGGTTAAACACTAAAGTTACCGTCCATCTAGTGAAGAGAGGAGAACCGGACAGAGGGATGGTAGGTAGCCAGCATCCGTCAACGAGAGAGGGAGAAGCCCTCCACCGTATTTAACAGGTGGAAGAAACAACCAGGGAGCTCCATCGGTCCACAAGAAATGCAGGCAGCCGGTGATGATGTAGTGGTAGCTAGGATAACTAGGATGCTGCTGGTAAAGAGTAGCTAGCTTAGCTAGCTGTACCGACTAGCTTGGATAGCTAGCAGGTCGTTCGTCTGTCCCTCGAGGATGATGACGAACCCGTTGAACCACAAGATGAAACAAGGATAGCGAGTGAAAAGGATCTGGCTACACTCATACTGTCACTGACCATTACGCAAAAAAGCAAATTGAACAATAAACTTCGGTGTCTCAGCACTGTAACGAACTCCGTCGTTATTTCCCAACATCACCTCAGCCCACTCTGCGCGTAACTGGACAATATCCTTGGCACCAAACCGTACGTGGACGCGGACAGTTCTGTACGGGGACGCGGACAGTATCAGAACGCGGACATGAGCAGAGCCACACAATAAACTAAACCCAGTCTTTACAGTGGCTTACATTAGTAATATTCATTTTTAATTATGTAAAACAAAATGATTCGTTTTTTAAAACAATGTTTTGAGATCTGGGCTCATATCCAAAAAGCGTCTCAGAGTAGAAAATGTGTCGTATAAGTGCTGACAATAAAGCCATTTTAGTCCTACTCTTATGGGTATAAATTAAAGCTATGCATGAAGCCTCTTTATTCATAAGTGTCCCACCTAGTTGGCAGATATTTAGGACACCTCATGAGCTGTACTAACCAGTTAAGAGGTACCAGCAGGTGTCTTGATAATAGAAACATGCAGCGAGTCAGTGGTTCCTGTGCAACATGTAGTTGCTTTGGAGCAGTGGCGACCTGTCATTCAGGGCAGAGCCCCACCTGTTTAGCAGATGCTCTTACCCAGAGCGATTTACAGTAAGTGCATTCATCTTAAGATAGCTAGGTGAGACAACCAGATAATACAGTCAAATATACAGGATACGAACATTCAATTTCAGCTAAACAATGGATATATAGCGTTTTGCAATAAAAATAATAATAATGATATACATCTAAAATCTATTAATTAAACATCTGAGAACAGTAATATTGAAGGTACCCATAAGCAACCATTTCTGATTAAAAAACACATGTGAAAAATTGTGGAAATAGCATTTAGGAAATAAACTCGTAATAATTCTTAAACAAAATTGTCATCTCACCTCTTAGCTTTGGTGTCATGTTCCCCAGAGAGACTCATTTTAGAGGCAGGGCCCCCCTCCTCTCTCTCCCCAGAGAGACTCATTTTAGACCACTGACCCCTAAACAGAGATCCAACATGTTGGTTGTAGTTAACACAGTAATTCTTGAATGTGAATTGTTATCATTTATTAATTATCTCTTACAAAACATTTACTAACAGACATATCGAAACAGTCAGGTGATTTAATGCAATCACATGAATATGTAGTTGTGACATCTCTTCACCATGGCCATGTCACACACTTATTTGTATTCATTAAAAGTCGGGCATTTATTTATTTTTTTGAATCTGTTCTTTTCTAAACATATCTGAGAATGTAGACAGAAGGGCTAAAACAGGCTTGATTGATCTGGGGGGGATCAGTGATCTATACAGAAAGGTTTCTTGCAACAATTAAGAGATTTTATATTATTTAAAGTAGGCTAGGTTATAATGTATAACAGTTTTTTGTTGTTGTTGTGTAAAGCAGATCAAGGTCTATACCTCAGCAAGTGGCGACCCGTCATTCAGGGCAGGTGGCCTTTCCTGTTTTGCATGTTATTGTGGCATTAATACGTGTCACATATCAGTTTGCTAACAATGTAAAACATATATACACTACCGGTCAATAGTTTTGGAACACATACTCATTCAAGGGTTTTTCTCATTTTTTTTTTACTATTTTCTACATTGTAGAATAATAGTGAAGACATCAACACTATGGAATAACGCATATGGAATCATGTAGTAACCAAAAAAGTGTTAAATAAATCAAAATATATTTTATATTTGAGATTCTTCAAATAGCCACCCTTTTTCCTTGATGACAGCTTTGCACACTCTTGGCATTCTCTCAACCAGCGACCCGTCATTAAGGGCAGGTGGCCTTTCCTGTTTTGCATGTTATTTTGGCATTAATACGTGTCACATATCAGTTTGCAAAAAATACAAAAAAATATATATATCATTGAGTTAATATAGCCGCATACAAACATGGTCTCTTTTTTGTTTTCTTGAGTAAGGCAGCTCCAAAATGCAGGTGTTTCAGCCTAGCTCAGTGCTTTCTGTGGTGGTGGGGCAAGCCAGAAGAAAATACGGAGCGCTGCGCCGTGATTGGCTCAGTGTTCTGTCACTCATGGGGACACTACGTCACTGCCAAGTCTAAGGGTAGAGCAAGAAAATTCAAGCCCCTTGGGTGCTGCCACAGAGTTACATTAGAAGTGCCCATCCTAGAAGGTCATTGGCCACAGATAAAATGACGTCAAATCACATTATATCTACAGTAGCTTTGATTGGACTGATCATGTCAACATCATACTTTCAAAATCTTAGCCAGCAGTCATCATCATGAATCAGGTCGACAATCTACAGGCAAATCCTTTTTATTCCTTGTCATATGAAGAGAAATAATGGAGAGAAATGATAGGGCAGCTGTTGGGACTCTGCTGTTGGGACTCTGCTGTTGGGACTCTGCTGTTGGGACTCTGCTGTTGGGACTCTGCTGTCGGGAGTCTGCTGTTGGGACTCTGCTGTTGGGACTCTGCTGTTGGGACTCTGCTGTCGGGACTCTGCTGTTGGGACTCTGCTGTCGGGACTCTGCTGTCGGGACTCTGCTGTCGGGACTCTGCTGTCGGGACTCTGCGGTTGGGACTCTGCTTTATGTAGGCCCTAACAGTTTGTGGCCACCGTTTCTCACCATTATAGTGCAATGAATGTATTGTTTAGTGTTGTGTTGTGGAGTGGCTTTGCTGGCATGCATCCCCCTTTATTTATGTTTTGCCCCACCAAGATTGACATGCTAAAATCGCCACTGACCTCAGCTATAGCCTAGATGACCAGCCTAAACCTGTTCAGATCAGTTCCCATAACGTTCTAACAGTAACAGTAGCAGGAGCCTAGTCCTGATACAGATGGAGGTCTATACCTCAGCTATAGCCTACATATCCTAGATGACCAGCCTAAACCTGTTCAGATCAGTTCCCATAACGTTATAGACCTACCAGTAGCAGGAGCCTAGTCCTGATACAGATGGAGGTCTATACCTCAGCTATAGCCTACATATCCTAGATGACAAGCCTAAACCTGTTCAGATCAGTTCCCATAACGTTATAGACCTACCAGTAGCAGGACAGAGCTTGTAGCCTAGGCATGGTATTTTACACACCATTTCCAACGGAGACTATCAGGTTTGTCAGCATGATATGTGATCATAGCTCAAACCTACTCTGACTATTGAATGTCTGAAGTCGACCTAACCTTATAATAGTTTGTAGTTTAGCCTTACCAGGGTCTGCCCGTCTTTCCTACATATCAACACATTTATCTGACTTCTAATGTTACCGAGAAATACATGCCACAGTTTCAACAGCCATTGTGTAACTGCGTAGGCTACACACTTACTTTCACGTTCATATGAGGAAATCACATAACTTCTTACAGTCGCTGGTTCAGCCGCCTGTTCTCTTGCAGATGAAGTAGCTTTTATAGGCGACTCATTCAACCAGCCTAAACAACAGTAAATAAAAGATGTCAAATGGTCAAAAGTCAATCCTGATATAGCCATGTACATCAAAGAGAGGTGTATTGCTACAGATGTAGGATCTTAATTTTAGCCAGTTTGCTACAGCAGGAAAATAATCCTGCAGCAACAGGACATTTGAATTATTATGTGGATTATAATTAATGAACATTTATTTTAATAGAAAAGTGGAATTGATCATCTTCAGAAACCTTTTTTAAAGCTTAAATATACTCAAATACACTACAAGTTTTAGTTCTCTTGCAACAGGGTGATCAAATTAAGATCCTACATCTGTACAGAGATTATGTTTTTATCTAAATAAGGCAGTTTGAGTTAGTAGCAATAACGTTGCAACTGTCAGCTGCTGTAAACCTATGTGATTGGATGTTATAGACCCCATCTGAACAGTTTCTTTCCCCATGCTGTAGCCCTCACCAACTGGCCATCTGGCCCATAGAGACTAAAGGACTATACACTCTATGCTGCACACCACATCAAGCCATCTCTGAACTGTACACTACCATCTGGCCCATAGAGACTAAAGGACTATACACTCTATGCTGCACACCACATCAAGCCATCTCTGAACTGTACACTACCATCTGGCCCATAGAGACTAAAGGACTATACACTCTATACTGCTCAACACATCAAGCCATCTCTGAACTGTACACTACCATCTGGTCCATAGAGACTAAAGGACTATACACTCTATGCTGCACACCACATCAACCCATCTCTGAACTGTACACTACCATCTGGTCCATAGAGACTAAAGGACTATACACTCTATGCTGCACACCACATCAAGCCATCTCTGAACTGTACACTACCATCTGGTCCATAGAGACTAAATGACTATACACTCTATGCTGCTCACCACATCAAGTCATCTCTGAAGTGTACACTAAATAACTGAACTATACGGCATTAGCACTCTGTTCATCTCTCTTAAATATATTTATACTGGTACTGTATATGTGGACATCCACTGTATATCAACTGTATATCCACTGTACTGTATATCTGTATATCAACTGTATTCCCAATGTACTATATATCTGTATATCAATTGTATTCCCACTGTACTGTATATCTGTATATCAACTGTATACCCACTGTACTGTATATCTGTATATCAACTGTATTCCCACTGTACTGTATATCTGTATATCAACTGTATTCCCACTGCACTGTATATCTATATACCAACTGTATACCCACTGTACTGTATATCTGTATATCAACTGTATACCCACTGTACTGTATATCTGTATATCAACTGTATTCCCACTGTACTGTATATCTGTATATCCACTGTATTCCCACTGTACTGTATATCTGTATATCAATTGTATTCCCACTGTACTGTATATCTGTATATCAACTGTATACCCACTGTACTGTATATCTGTATATCAACTGTATTCCCACTCTACTGTATATCTGTATACCAACTGTATTCCCACTGTACTGTATATCTGTATATCAACTGTATACCCACTGTACTGTATATCTGTATACCAACTGTATTCCCACTGTACTGTATATCTGTATACCAACTGTATTCCCACTGTACTGTATATCTGTATACCAACTGTATACCCACTGTACTAATTATGTGTACAGATGTAGGATCTTAATTTGAACACGGGTAGCCTGTGATATTAATATTGTAGAAAACAGGGGGGCAGGGCAGTGAACCCAGGTCGCTGGCGTAAAAGGCAAACACCCTAAGCATCGCAGCAGTAGGGTTAAACTTAATTATAACCTGTCTATAGGGTTAAACCTAATTATAACCTGTCTATAGGGTTGAACCTAATTATAATCTGTCTATAGGGTTAAACCTAATTATAACCTGTCTATAGGGTTGAACCTAATTATAACCTGTCTATAGGGTTGAACCTAATTATAACCTGTCTATAGGGTTAAACCTAATTATAACCTGTCTATAGGGTTGAACCTAATTATAATCTGTCTATAGGGTTAAACCTAATTATAACCTGTCTATAGGGTTGAACCTAATTATAATCTGTCTATAGGGTTAAACCTAATTATAACCTGTCTATAGGGTTAAACCTAATTATAACCTGTCTATAGGGTTGAACCTAATTATAACCTGTCTATAGGGTTAAACCTAATTATAACCTGTCTATAGGGTTAAACCTAATTATAACCTGTCTATAGGGTTAAACCTAATTATAACCTGTCTATAGGGTTAAACCTAATTATAACCTGTCTATAGGGTTAAACCTAATTATAACCTGTCTATAGGGTTACACCTAATTATAACCTGTCTATAGGGTTAAACCTAATTATAACCTGTCTATAGGGTTCAACCTAATTATAACCTGTCTATAGGGTTAAACCTAATTATAACCTGTCTATAGGGTTAAACCTAATTATAACCTGTCTATAGGGTTAAACCTAATTATAACCTGTCTATAGGGTTAAACCTAATTATAACCTGTCAATAGGGTTAAACCTAATTATAACCTGTCTACATGGTTAAACCTAATTATAACCTGTCTATAGGGTTAAACCTAATTATAACCTGTCTACAGGGTTAAACCTAATTATAACCTGTCTATAGGGTTAAACCTAATTATAACCTGTCTATAGGGTTAAACCTAATTATAACCTGTCTATAGGGTTAAACCTTATTATAACCTGTCTATAGGGTTAAACCTAATTATAACCTGTCTATAGGGTTAAACCTAATTATAACCTGTCTATAGGGTTAAACCTAATTATAACCTGTCTATAGGGTTAAACCTAATTATAACCTGTCTATAGGGTTAAACCTAATTATAACCTGTCTATAGGGTTAAACCTAATTATAACCTGTCTATAGGGTTAAACCTAATTATAACCTGTCTATAGGCTTAAACCTAATTATAACCTGTCTATAGGGTTAAACCTAATTATAACCTGTCTATAGGGTTAAACCTAATTATAACCTGTCTATAGGGTTAAACCTAATTATAACCTGTCTATAGGGTTAAACCTAATTATAACCTGTCTATAGGGTTAAACCTAATTATAACCTGTCTATAGGGTTAAACCTAATTGTAACCTGTCTATAGGGTTAAACCTAATTATAACCTGTCTATAGGGTTAAACCTAATTATAACCTGTCTATAGGGTTAAACCTAATTATAACCTGTCTATAGGGTTAAACCTAATTATAACCTGTCTATAGGGTTAAACCTAATTATAACCTGTCTATAGGGTTAAACCTAATTATAACCTGTCTATAGGGTTAAACCTAATTATAACCTGTCTATAGGGTTAAACCTAATTATAACCTGTCTATAGGGTTAAACCTAATTATAACCTGTCTATAGGGTTAAACCTAATTATAACCTGTCTATAGGGTTAAACCTAATTATAACCTGTCTATAGGGTTAAACCTAATTATAACCTGTCTATAGGGTTAAACCTAATTATAACCTGTCTATAGGGTTAAACCTAATTATAACCTGTCTATAGGGTTAAACCTAATTATAACCTGTCTATAGGGTTAAACCTAATTATAACCTGTCTATAGGGTTAAACCTATTGCTGCGATGGGAATTGTAACCTGGCTCACACTGCCCCCTATAAAAGCAAGTCCCGTGCTTCGACTACTCAGACCCCTCACACATCCGGGCCGTGCATTCTGATGGCCTCACAGACACCATACTACTTCTGACACCAATGTAGCAAACAGCGGGGCAGGGAAGCGAACCCAGGTTGCACGTGTAAAAGGCAAACAACCTACGCATCGCACCAATAGGGTTAACCCACATGGTGGGAATTGGAATGTGGCTCACACTGCCCCCTCCGACCAGGAAGTCGACTACTCACACGTCCGGGCCGTGCGTTCTGATGGCCTCACAGCCGCCATTCCACTTCTGACACCAATGTAATTCTCTGGCAACAGCTCTGGTGGACATTCCTGCAGTCAGCATGCCAATGGCACGCTCCCTCAAAACCTGAGACATCTGTGGCATTATGTTTTGTGACAAAACTGCACATTTTCGAGTGGCCTTTTATTGTCCCCAGCACAAGGTGTACCTGTGTAATGATCATGCTGTTTAATCAGCTTCTTGATATTCCACCCCTGTCAGGTGGATGGATTATCTTGCCAACGGATAAATGCTCACTAACAGGGATGTTAACAAATGTGTGCACAAAATCGGAGAGAAATATGCTTTTTGTGCATATGAAACATTTCTGGGATATTTTATTTCAGCTCATGAAACATGGGACCAACACTTTACATGTTGCGTTTATACACTGCTCAAAAAAAATTAAGGGAACACTAAAATAACACATCCTAGATCTGAATGAATGAAATAATCTTATTAAATACTTTTTTCTTTACTTAGTTGAATGTGCTGACAACAAAATCACACAAAAAATATCAATGGAAATCAAATTTATCAACCCATGGAGGTCAGGATTTGGAGTCACCCTCAAAATTAAAGTGGAAAACCACACTACAGGCTGATCCAACTTTGATGTAATGTCCTTAAAACAAGTCAAAATGAGGCTCAGTAGTGTGTGTGGCCTCCACGTGCCTGTATGACCTCCCTACAACGCCTGGGCATGCTCCTGATGAGGTGGCGGATGGTCTCCTGAGGGATCTCCTCCCAGACCTGGACTAAAGCATCCACCAACTCCTGGACAGTCTGTGGTGCAACGTGGCGTTGGTGGATGGAGTGAGACATGATGTCCCCAGATGTGCTCAATTGGATTCAGGTCTGGGGAACGGGCGGGCCAGTCCATAGCATCAATGCCTTCCTCTTGCAGGAACTGCTGACACACTCCAGCCACATGAGGTCTAGCATTGTAATAATAATATAATAAAATATGCCATTTAGCAGACGCTTTTATCCAAAGCGACTTACAGTCATGATTGTCTTGCATTAGGAGGAATCCAGGGCCAACCGCACCAGCATATGGTCTCACAAGGGGTCTGAGGATCTCATCTCGGTACCTAATGGCAGTCAGGCTACCTCTGGCGAGCACATGGAGGGCTGTGCGGCCCCCCAAAGAAATGCCACCCCACACCATGACTGACCCACCGCCAAACCGGTCATGCTGGAGGATGTTGCATGCAGCAGAACGTTTCCACAGCGTCTCCAGACTCTGTCACGTCTGTCACATGTGCTCAGTGTGAACCTGCTTTCATCTGAGAAGAGCACAGGGCGCCAGTGGCGAATTTGCCAATCTTGGTGTTCTCTGGCAAATGCCAAACGTCCTGCACGGTGTTGGGCTGTAAGCACAACCCCCACCTGTGGACGTCGGGCCCTCATACCACCCTCATGGAGTCTGTTTCTGACCGTTTGAGAAGACACATGCACATTTGTGGCCTGCTGGAGGTCATTTTGCAGGGCTCTGGCAGTGCTCCTCCTGCTCCTCCTAGCACAAAGGCGGAGGAAGCAGTCCTGCTGCTGGGTTGTTGCCCTCCTACGGCCTCCTCCACGTCTCCTTATGTACTGGCCTGTCTCCTGGTAGCGCCTCCATGCTTTGGACACTACGCTGACAGACACAGCAAACCTTCTTGCCACAGCTCGCATTGATGTGCCATCCTGGATGAGCTGCACTACCTGAGCCACTTGTGTGGGTTGTAGACTCCACTAGAGTGAAAGCACCGCCAGCATTCAAAAGTTACCAAAACATCAGCCAGGAAGCATAGGAACTGAGAAGTGGTCTGTGTTCACCACCTGCAAAACCAGTCCTTTATTGGGGGTGTCTTGCTAATTGCCTATAATTTCCACCTGTTGTGTATTCCATTTGCACAACAACATGTGAAATGTATTGTCAATCATTGTTGCTTCCTAAGTGGACAGTTTGATTTCACAGAAGTGTGATTGACTTGGAGTTACATTGTGTTGTTTAAGTGTTCCCTTTATTTTTTTGAGCAGTGTATTTTTGTTCAGTATAGATAAAAACACAAAGCTTCCAGCAGAGGTCAGTGCTCTTCTGACAGCTGTCAGATGGTAGTGTGATGTCCGAAGCGTCGACAGTCATCATCACGTAGTATTGTTACTTTGATACAAGCATTGATACGTTGTGTCGAATCAGTAGTGCTTTGAAAACTGCAACGGCACATCGGAGCTCCGGTATTAATCGTCCAATCCCTAGTGTCCACTGAATGTTGACTAGCAACAAGAAAGTGGTACCTAAAAGACACCCACCATGAGTGCCCATTGAAGTGGCTCCAGACGAGGACATCTGAAATAAAAACCCTCCAACTTACAATATGGAGTAAAAAAACAAGTGGAGCAAACCAGACCAAACCAAACCAAACCAGACCAAATCAGACCAGACCAAATCAGACCAGACCAGACCAGACCAAACCAAACCAGACCAAACCAAACCAGACCAAACCAGACCAAACCAGACCAGACCAAACCAGACCAAACCAAACCAGACCAGACCAAACCAAACCAGACCAAACCAAACCAGACCAAACCAGACTAAACCAGACCAAACCAAACCAAACCAAACCAGACCAAACCAGACCAAACCAGACCAAACCAAACCAGACCAAACCAGACCAAACCAGACCAAACCAAACCAAACCAAACCAAACCAGACCAAACCAGACCAAACCAAACCAAACCAGACCAAACCAGACCAAACCAAACCAAACCAAACCAGACCAAACCCTGGGAGATACAAGACAGAAAGACTTTGTTCATCAACTTAAAGAAGCAGAGCTACAAAGAGGTGCCAGTCTTCTAACATCTCTAAGGCCAACCAGAACACTGGACCAGCTGCTCTTCAATATCACATAACAGATGGAACCCTTCTGACTAAAGAGATGACAAGCCAGCACAGGCATAAGCATACTGTCTATTGAGGTGGCGCCAAGAGGTGCGGCCAACATGCTAACGTCCAACCTCAAAATATAAATGGAAATACCAAAGCCTGTAACAACATGTAGTCGTGACTGATATCTTTCACCTCATCTCCATGTTACTATTTGTTTAGGTAGTTATAGACAGTGCAGCAACACAAGGCCACATTCCTCTCAACCGTTTCACTCTCTCATGCTAGTGTATTTATTAAAAGTACACTATTTCTTTCAATCTGTTCTTTTCTAAACGTATCTGAGAATGTAGACAGAAGGGCTAAAACGGGCATGATTGATCTGAGGGGAAATCATTGATATATTCAGAAAGTATTTTTGCAACAAGTAGGAGATTTATATTATGTAAAGTAGGCTAGGATATAATATATAATAGCGGTTTGTTAGTGATATGCAGATGGAGGTCTAAGCCTCAGCTATAGCCTACATATCCTAGATGACCAGCCTAAACCGGTTCATATCAGTTCACATAGGCTATCAGTAGCAGGATTGATCACCTACAAATCGGTTTCCAGTCCAAATAACAGGGCATGTAGCCTAGGCCAAATATTTTCAAAACATTTCCTAAAGAGACCACCCGGGCCCGGTTTCCCTAAAGCACCTGAAGGCTAAGTTAATCGTTAGAACCTTTGTAGGAGTATTGTTAAATCTCCAAGCTGTTTCCCAAAACCATTGTTTCTTTATTTTTACTATTTTCTACATTGTAGAATAATAGTGAAGACATCAAAACTATGAAATAACACATATGGAATCATGTAGTAACCAAAAAAGTGTTAAACAAATCAAAATATATTTTATATTTGAGATTCTTTAAATAGCCACACTTTGCCTTGATGATAGCTTTGCACACTCTTGGCATTCTCTCAACCAGCTTCACCTGGAATGCTTTTCCAACAGTCTTGAAGGAGTTCCCACATATGCTGACCACTTGTTGGCTGCTTTTCCTTCACTCTGCCGTCCGACTCATCCCAAACCATCTCAATTTGGTTGAGGTCAGGGAATTGTTGAGGCCAGGTCATCTGATGCAGCACTCCATCACTCTCCTTCTTGGTAAAATAGCCCTTACACAGTCTGGAGGTGTGTTGGGTAATTGTCCTGCTGAAAAACCAATGATAGTCCCACTAAGCGCAAACCAGATGGGATGGCGTATCGCTGCAGAATGCAGTGGAAGCCATGCTGGTTAAGTGTGACTTGAATTCTAAATAAATCACAGACAGTGTCACCAGCAAAGCACCCCCACACCATAACACCTCCTCCTCCATGCTTTACGGTGGGAACTACACATGCCGAGATCATCCGTTCACCCACACCGCTTCTCACAAAGACACGGCGGTTGGAACCATAAATCTCAAATTTGGACTCTAGACCAAAGGACTAATTTTGACCGGTGTAATGTCCATTGCTCGTGTTTCTTGGCCCAAGCAAGTCTCTTCTTATTATTGGTGTCCTTTAGTAGTGGTTTCTTTGCAGCAATTCGACCATGAAGGCCTGATTCACACAGTCTCTTCTGAACAGTTGATGTTGAGATGTGTCTGTTACTTGAACTCTGTGAAGCATTTGTTTGGGCTGCAATTTCTGAGGCTGGTAACTCTAATGAACGTATCCTCTGCAGCAGAGGTAACTCTGGGTCTTCCATTCCTGGGGCAGTCCTTATGAGAGCCAGTTTCATCATAGCGCTTGATGGTTTTTGCGACTGCACTTGAAGAAACTCTCAAAGTTCTTGAAATGTTACGTATTGACTGACCTTCATGACTTAAAATAATGATGGACTTTCATTTCTTTTTGCTTTTTTGAGCTGTTCTTGCTATAATATGGACTTGGTCTTTTACCAAATAGGGTTATCTTCTGTATACCCCCCTACCTTGTCACAACACAACTGATTGGCTCAAAAGCATTAAGGAAAGAAATTCCACAAATTAACTTTTAAGAAGGCACACCTGTTAATTGAAATGCATTCCAGGTGACTACCTCATGAAGCTGGTTGAGAGAATGCCTAGAGTGTGCAAAGCTGTCATCAAGGCAAAGGGTGGCTATTTGAAGAATCTCAAATATAAAATATATTTTGATTTGTTTAACACTTTTTTGGTTACTACATTATTCCATATGTGTTATTTATAGTTTTAATGTCTTCACTATTATTCTACAATGTAAAAATTAGTAAAAATAAAGAAAAACCCTGGAATGAGTAGGTGTGTCCAAACGATGTCGGGAAGATTATGATATCAATAGTGTAGAAAACAGCGGGCAGGGCGGTAAACCCAGGTCGCTGGCGAAAAAAGGCAAACACCCTACGCATCGCAGAAATGGGAATTGTAACCTGACTCACACTGTCCCCTACAAAAGTCCTGTGCTTCGACTACTCAGACCCCTCACATGTCCGGGCCATATATTCTGATGGCCTCACAGACACCATACCACTTCTGACACCAATGTAGCAAACAGTGGAGCAGGGAAGCGAACCCAGGTTGCACGTGTAAAAGGCAAACAACCTACGCATCGCGCTGTTGGCGCCAATTGGGTTACTTGGTTGGAATTGTGACGTGGCTCACATAGCAAGGATCGCTACACTATAGTAAAACTATGATACAATTACAGTTATCATATGAAATATTAAATGTAGAACTATAATATATGTATATATTGAATTTGACTTGCCCACATTCAGTTAGCTCCATTTTGTATGATTAAACTGACACGTACCTGTCTCAGTAGAAGTCGACTGTTAGGTCTGAGTGTTTTACTTCCATTCAGTACTAAAATTACACCATACATTACATTTCTCTACACACTTTATAATAATCCCTGGAAAGATTCTCACCTTGTAGCCTGAATTCACAACCAGAACATGTCAAGTCATTGAGATATCTACTGTTCTGCTGAGAGAGCACCTTCCTGATGACTAGCACTCTGTGTATTCTTATGGGTGAAGTCTGATCTGGAATGTGAAGCTAACTGAAATGTAGATAAGCTTTGAAAAAACAGTATATCTAGCTTGCATCATAGTCCACCCCTTAGGCTACATACAGGTTACAGCATGAGGCAGGCATCAACAGCCGAGTTGTAGGCTACTACCTGGGTCGTGTTCATTAGTTTACTCTGCAGCCAACAGTTTTAAAATGTTGCATAAACAGTTTACTCCAAACGCTGTACAACGTGACCTAAACGGTTTCTGTTGCCAAACGTTTTGCTACGGTGGGCACTAATGAATAAACACAACCTGTTTTGAGGAAGTGTAAGTTGTTGTTAGTCTTTCCACAGTATTTATTTGTCTCTCTTTCACACAACATACCTTCCTGAGTGAAAAGCGTTAACAGTAGATTAGAAAGAGAAAATGTTGTTGCTTGTTGTGTTTTAAGCCTGTTTTGAGAAGACAAGTCTATAGACCTATGATACAGTACACTCTTAGAAAAAAGAGTTCCAAAAGGGTCCTCTGGCTGTCCCCATAGGAGAACGCTTTTGGGTTCCAGGTAAAACCCTTCTGGCTTCCATGTAGAACCCTCTGTGGAAAGGATTCTTCATGGAACCCAAAAGGGTTCTACCTAGGACCAAAAAGGGTTCTACAAAGGGTTCTCCTATGGGGACAGCAAAATAACCCTTTTAGATTCTAGATAGTGTAGGAGCGATCACCCTGGGGCACACAGATGGAAACAGAACGAATTCACCCCACGCATCTAATTTATATCCAAAACATTTTAAGGAGAGTAGGCCTATTATAACACTGTCCACAAAACATATAATCAACTATATGAATACACATAACAATATCATCAACTATATTAATACACATAACAATATCATCAACTATATTAATACACATAACAATATCATCAACTATATGAATACACATAACAATATCATCAACTATATTAATACACATAACAATATCATCAATATCAACAATCGTCGTCTTACCTTTTATATGTCTCTCAATAGAAGTAGAGTCTGGAATGATCATTCGGTGGTGGAAAGTTCCTTTAGTTTGTTCTGCTCATTTCCATATCAGGTTCTACCTGTTCTCTCTCCCACTCCCTGTCTCTTTATAGCTCTTACAATGTGCCTTGGCAAACATTCTACAAGGGTCTGGAACTCCAAATGTAGTTCTGATTTAGTGTTCCAAATGAAAACAATTTGATTAAACTGGTTAATATGGTTAAAATACATTAAGACTGAGTAATGCTGTGATTGTTTTTATTATTTTGTATTGAAATGTTTGACTTTATTTTCCCTATGTCCTTTCAATATAGGAACAATTTTTGAAATGACAGCCTTCTGTAAATATGGACAAAAGTCTATGGATTCATTTGATGGTATGTGTCTTGCAACATTATGTCCCGAGTGGCACAGTGGTCTAAGGCACTGCATCGCAGTGCTAGCTGTGCCACTAGAGATCCTGGTTTGAATCCAGGCTCTGTCGTAGCCGGCCGCGACCGGGAGACCCATGGGGCGGCGCACAATTGGCCCAGCGTCGTCCAGGGTACATTTACATTTACATTTTAGTCATTTAGCAGACGCTCTTATCCAGAGCGACTTACAGTTAGTGAATACATATTTTTTTATATATACTGGCCCCCCGTGGGAATTGAACCCACAACCCTGGCGTTGCAAACGCCATGCTCTATCAACTGAGCTACATCCCTGCCGGCCATTCCCTCCCCTACCCTGGACGACGCTGGGCCAATTGTGCGCCACCCATGAGTCTCCCGGTCGCGGCCGGCTGCGACAGAGCCTGGATTCGAACCAGGATCTCTAGTGGCACAGTTAGCACTGCGATGCAGTGCCTTAGACCACTGCGCCACTCAGGAGACGGGTTAGGGTTAGGGTTAGGGTTAGGGTTAGGGTTAGGGTTAGGGTTAGGGTTAGGGTTAGGGTTAGGGTTAGGGTTAGGGTTAGGGTTAGGGTTAGGGTTAGGGTTTGGCTGGCAGGAATGTAGCTCAGTTGGTAGAGCATGGCGTTTGCAACGCCAGGGTTGTGTGTTCGATTCCCACGGGGGGCTAGTATGAAAAATGAAAAATAAAATAATGTATGCACTCACTAACTGTAAGTTGCTCTGGATAAGAGCGTCTGCTAAATAACTAAAATGTAAATGTAAAATGACAGGTTGAGAAACACTGCATCTTCCTAGGTGCATATGTGAGAAGGAACGCAAACTGTCTCCCTATGTGTGTGCCATCCCTAAACATCAAGTGTTTGTGGTTCATTAAAATGTTTATTGTCAAGGTTGAAAAAAGAAAACAAAAGTGTTTTGAACTCTATTGGAGGGATGTGACATCATTCTTCCACAATAAATTCCATAATTTAGTGTTTTATTGATGGTTGTCTTCAATTGGGTTGAGACCTGGTGACTGAGACGGCCATGGCATATTGTGAAACATCAGCAAGTTCAGCAGTCTTCATCACTGAAGCTCCTGCCAAACGTGCCCCAACAATCACCAGTCGTTAAGCTCTTCCTGAGCAGGGTTGCAGTCTCTCTTCGTTGCAGCCCCTCTCTCCCCAGGGGTAACAGCTCCTCTCTCCCCAGGGGTAACAGCTCCTCTCTCCGCAGGGGTAACAGCTCCTCTCTCCCCAGGGGTAACAGCTCCTCTCTCCCCAGGGGTAGCAGCTCCTCTCTCCCCAGGGGTAGCAGCTTCTCTCTCTCCAGGGGTAGCAGCTCCTCTCTCCACATGGGTAGCAGCTCCTCTCTCCCCAGGGGTAACAGCTCCTCTCTCCCCAGGGGTATCAGCTTCTCTCTCCCCAGGGGTAGCAGCTCCTCTCTCCCCAGGGGTAACAGCTCCTCTCTCCCCTGGGGTAACAGCTCCTCTCTCCCCAGGGGTATCAGCTTCTCTCTCCCCAGGGGTAGCAGCTCCTCTCTCCCCAGGGGTAACAGCTCCTCTCTCCCCTGGGGTAACAGCTCCTCTCTCCCCAGGGGTAGCAGCTCCTCTCTCCCCAGGGGTAGCAGCTCCTCTCTCCCCAGGGGTAACAGCTCCTCTCTCCCCAGGGGTAACAGCTCCTCTCTCCCCAGGGTAGCAGCTCCTCTCTCCCCAGAGGTAGCAGCTCCTCTCTCCCCAGGGGTAACAGCTCCTCTCTCCCCAGGGGTAACAGCTCCTCTCTCCCCAGGGTAACAGCTCCTCTCTCCCCAGGGTAGCAGCTCCTCTCTCCCCAGAGGTAGCAGCTCCTGTCTCCCCAGGGGTAGCAGCTCCTGTCTCCCCAGGGGTAACAGCTCCTCTCTCCCCAGGGGTAACAGCTCCTCTCTACCCTAGGATGTGAAGACATCGGTGGCTTAGCCAATAGCCAGTAGGAGGGTCCGGGAAGGAATTTCAACAGGTAAATCCATGAATACGTCACCAATGTATTGCCAAAAACCACTCAAGAACTTCAAACATAGACTCTGACCTGTCCAATAGGCCAAACTGATTAAAGAATCCCACAGTACCTAAAAACACACTCTCTCTCTCTCTCTCTCTCTCTCTCTCTCTCTCTCTCTCTCTCTCTCTCTCTCTCTCTCTCTCTCTCTCTCTCTCTCTCTCACACATACACACACACAGTGCAGTAATTAGAATCCCTATATCAGCTTTAAGTGATAGTCTACTGTGTGTCTCCCCTCCTCTCTCTCTCTCCATCACTTTCTCTGTGTCGTCTATTGATGTCTCTCATCTTGTCTGGTGTCTCTCTCCATCATATCCTATTCTTCTGTTGCTGTCTCTGTGTCTTGTCTGGTGTCTCTCTCCATCATATCCTATTCTTCTGTTGCTGTCTCTGTGTCTTGTCTGGTGTCTTTCTCCATCACTTTCTCTGTGTCGTCTATTGATGTCTCTCATCTTGTCTGGTGTCCCTCTCCATCACCAGAAATATTGGTGAGGGTTAGGCCTACTCCAATACAACATTGAAAACATGAAAACACGTCTACATAACACCATTAAATACAGTTGGAATATAGTTACAAAACTCAAACTGTTTCCATCAAACAGAAAAACAACAAGAAAGCTGGATAAACGCATTTAGATTTTTACATACTGCACTTTGTTTTTGCATGATCCATACAGCTGTTTAAGGTCGTACAAAGGCAGAGTGCAGTATCAGAATGTAAGGGGTCATAGGTCAGATCAGTGGTCATGTTGATATGATTGGACAAAAAACCCAACTTTAAAGCCATTTTTCTCAGATTCACTGTTTGCGTAGACTGCTCTTTGCCTTTGTAGGGCAGTAGTTCAGTTGGCTTCCCTTGCCCTTAGTCTGCCTCCTGTCCCTCCTATCGCCATGGAGACACCTTCCTGAAAACATTGACTCCATACTTTGCTGAAACCTGTTCTGCCAGTTCATGTCCTTAAAGATGAATGTTGGAATGTTCCAATGTGGTTACCACAAAAAGATGACAAGACAGATCACACATCCATAACTTGTTTCCTGCTTGTAGCAGGCCGCGTTCACAGGAATCCTTTTCTTTAATTATAGGTCATATGATTTCATGAGAATATTTTTCTGGAGTGAGAGTGTAATGCAAGTCAAGGTGTCCTTGGATGAATGTCAACAAGATTTATAACCAGCATTGTTAAATTAACTGTTGTAATAAATAAATACAATATTTTTAAATGTATTGTCACTGACACCGGATAGATGCAGTGAAATGTGTTGTTTTACAGGGTCATAGTAGTACAGCGCCCCCTGGAGCAAATCAGGTGTAAGTGCCTTGCTTAAGGGCACAGACAGATTTTTACCTTGACGGCTCAGGTATTTGAACCAGCAACCTTTCAGTTACTGGCCCCACTAGGTAATCTTACCATACCAGTTCACGCCCTAAAAGAAGACACTGTTCAAGTGTTCAAATGTAGTCCATGAAGAGGTATTAGGATTATGTGCACAGCTATTCTGCCGTACAATTGCAAACTGCTGCTACACATTTGGTCAAAGATGAGTTCAGACCTAAATCAGGCTTCGTAGTATCTGTTATATCTTGTGACAAAGTGTCCTGGTTCAATTATCTTCTGTTTCAGAGAAAATGGAGGGTCTAATTTGCTGTAACTACAAAATCCCAGTAAAAACCAAGGAAATAGCAGTAAGTGAGGTTACTGCCATCTGGCTTTGTTCCACCATGTTCTACTGCAGTTACTACGGTTTTCCTTGGTATTCTATCAGGCTCTGAGTTCAGGCCATCCCGACCATGACACTCACCCTCACACACTCCATGAGACAGCCAGTGATCCAGTTATCACCAGAATAAAACATGGCACAATCCCGCGGAAACATTATGGTTTAAGTCGCATTGAAATGCAAATACCCCGATAATGGTAAGAAAGATAGCAAACAAAATATTGAAACGCTCGCTAACATAAAGAAAAGGACAGCATTGATAGTAATACAAAGTCACATAAGGATAAACATTCTCCGTGATGAAATAGTTCTTACCTTATGGATAAAAACAGCTTGAGGGTTGCTACAATACAACATTCAAAACATGAAAACACAACTACACAACACCATTAAAAACAACAAGAAAGCTGGATAAACACATTTAGATTTCTACATACTGCACTTTGCTTCTGCATGACACATACAGATGTTTAAGGTCATACAAAGGCAGAGTGCAGTATCGGCATTTTAGGGGTCATAGGTCAGATCAGTGGTCATAATAAGATCATACATCAGTACATTTACACTTATCTACCTACGACATATTTGGCTGAACAGCAAAAACAACTTTAAAGCCTTTTTTGTCTTCAGTTGTACTGTTTTCTAGTTGATGCTCTTTGCCTTTGTAGGGCCGTTTATTCAAGCAGTCAACGGACAACAACTCTTAATGCAATCACGGGGAAAACACTTTTGAAAGCAGTTTTGACCTTTGTTAAAAAAAGAGGGGGATCCAAGCTTTCCATTGATAAAACATTTATTTCTATACTCCTACAATCGCGCTAATGCATTGTTTTAAAAATGCAGTTACAACCGGAGTATCAAGCATGGTTTAGGAACATTCACAACAGAGCTCTTAAAGGGGCAACGGCACCTTAAAACCGGAGTGTCAAGCATGGTTTAGGCACATTTGCAACAGAGCTCTTAAAGGGGCAACGGCATCTTAAAAGGGCAATTACACACTTTGTAATAGAAACCCCCCCAACAACAATTCTGAGTGAATAATTATATGCTGCATCCACTATGCTGCATCCGTTGGGCTACAGGGGATCATGCTTATTGCTAATAGAACATCTGATAATAGACCATGAATATAGGATATATGGTTCAATATGTTAAAATCATTTACCATCTGATAATAGACCATGAATACAGGCTATATGGTTCAATATGTTAAAATAATTTACCATCTGATAATAGACCATGCATACAGGCTATATGGTTCAATATGTTAAAATAATTTACCATCTGATAATAGACCATGAATACAGGATATATGGTTCAATATGTTAAAATCATTTACCATCTGATAATAGACCATGCATACAGGCTATATGGTTCAATATGTTCAAATCATTTAACATAATCTTTACCAATATCTTATTGGGCTCATTTTTGGATGTGGAAATGATATTTTCGATGGTGTCAGCATCATTGTATTTCCATTCATTCTGGAGTAGAACGGCCTTTTTCTTGTCACCAGAACTGAGCTTCTTAGAACTGAGCTTCTCAAGAAGTATCCCCAGGAGGACCCTGGGAACCCTAAGCAAGGGGACTGGAATTGGTCACATTTGCAGTTTGAATACATTTACAAAAAATGATTCTCTTTTCCTAAATGCACGACGGTCATGACTTGTTTACGTGAAAGGGGAGATTAATTTAGCACAAGACAATCAATCTGAGATTGACGTAAGGCTTTTTTTTGTTGCTTTAACCCCTGAGATTTGGCCGTTCTACGAGTACGAATGGTCTGAGGCAGGCGTTAGATTACAAGCGTTTTCAAGTGTAACGTTAATAACGATGGTTTTGGGGAACAGCTCAGAGATTTAATGATGCTTCTACAAAGGTTCTAGCGATGAACTTGGCCTTAAGATGCTTTTGGGAAACCGGATCCTGGATCAGACCATCTGCTAAATGACTAAAATGTCAAATATAAGGTTTTAAATGCAAATATCATATTACTGTATTTTTTGAAAACATTTTTTAAGTATTGATTTTACAAATATTATATTTGTACAGATCTTTATTAAAAATGTAGTTATTTTTTTACATTTGACTGTGTAAAACCTAGCAGTACTACTTATTTCTCTGAGTGAGGCAGACATATATTTGATTATTTGTCTATCTGAAATGAAAGCATCAAATTATAGATTTTAAACAAATACATGTCTGTCATTGAACAACCCCATACCATGATTAGAT
>NW_028164425.1:0-19644 GCF_964263955.1 Coregonus lavaretus | reverse complement strand
TCCATCCCTCTCTACCTTCAACTCAGATGGAGGAGTAATTAACCTGGATTTGGGTTTCCAGGACACTCCAGGTCGTCTCTCTCTCCATCCCTCTCTACCTTCAACTCAGATGGAGGAGTAATTAACCTGGATTTGGGTTTCCAGGACACTCCAGGTCGTCTCTCTATCCATCCCTCTCTACCTTCAACTCAGATGGAGGAGTAATTAACCTGGATTTGGGTTTCCAGGACACTCCAGGTCGTCTCTCTATCCATCCCTCTCTACCTTCAACTCAGATGGAGGAGTAATTAACCTGGATTTGGGTTTCCAGGACACTCCAGGTCGTCTCTCTCTCCATCCCTCTCTACCTTCAACTCAGATGGAGGAGTAATTAACCTGGATTTGGGTTTCCAGGACACTCCAGGTCGTCTCTCTATCCATCCCTCTCTACCTTCAACTCAGATGGAGGAGTAATTAACCTGGATTTGGGTTTCCAGGACACTCCAGGTCGTCTCTCTATCCATCCCTCTCTACCTTCAACTCAGATGGAGGAGTAATTAACCTGGATTTGGGTTTCCAGGACACTCCAGGTCGTCTCTCTATCCATCCCTCTCTACCTTCAACTCAGATGGAGGAGTAATTAACCTGGATTTGGGTTTCCAGGACACTCCAGGTCGTCTCTCTATCCATCCCTCTCTACCTTCAACTCAGATGGAGGAGTAATTAACCTGGATTTGGGTTTCCAGGACACTCCAGGTCGTCTCTCTCTCCATCCCTCTCTACCTTCAACTCAGATGGAGGAGTAATTAACCTGGATTTGGGTTTCCAGGACACTCCAGGTCGTCTCTCTATCCATCCCTCTCTACCTTCAACTCAGATGGAGGAGTAATTAACCTGGATTTGGGTTTCCAGGACACTCCAGGTCGTCTCTCTATCCATCCCTGTCTACCTTCAACTCAGATGGAGGAGTAATTAACCTGGATTTGGGTTTCCAGGACACTCCAGGTCGTCTCTCTATCCATCCCTCTCTACCTTCAACTCAGATGGAGGAGTAATTAACCTGGATTTGGGTTTCCAGGACACTCCAGGTCGTCTCTCTATCCATCCCTCTCTACCTTCAACTCAGATGGAGGAGTAGTTAACCTGGATTTGGGTTTCCAGGACACTCCAGGTCGTCTCTCTCTCCATCCCTCTCTACCTTCAACTCAGATGGAGGAGTAATTAACCTGGATTTGGGTTTCCAGGACACTCCAGGTCGTCTCTCTCTCTATCCCTCTCTACCTTCAACTCAGATGGAGGAGTAATTAACCTGGATTTGGGTTTCCAGGACACTCAAGGTCGTCTCTCTATCCATCCCTCTCTACCTTCAACTCAGATGGAGGAGTAATTAACCTGGATTTGGGTTTCCAGGACACTCCAGGTCGTCTCTCTCTCCATCCCTCTCTACCTTCAACTCAGATGGAGGAGTAATTAACCTGGATTTGGGTTTCCAGGACACTCCAGGTCGTCTCTCTCTATCCATCCCTCTCTACCTTCAACTCAGATGGAGGAGTAATTAACCTGGATTTGGGTTTCCAGGACACTCCAGGTCGTCTCTCTCTATCCATCCCTCTCTACCTTCAACTCAGATGGAGGAGTAATTAACCTGGATTTGGGTTTCCAGGACACTCCAGGTTGTCTCTCTCTCCATCCCTCTCTACCTTCAACTCAGATGGAGGAGTAATTAACCTGGATTTGGGTTTCCAGGACACTCCAGGTCGTCTCTCTCTCCATCCCTCTCTACCTTCAACTCAGATGGAGGAGTAATTAACCTGGATTTGGGTTTCCAGGACACTCCAGGTCGTCTCTCTCTCCATCCCTCTCTACCTTCAACTCAGATGGAGGAGTAATTAACCTGGATTTGGGTTTCCAGGACACTCCAGGTCGTCTCTCTCTCCATCCCTCTCTACCTTCAACTCAGATGGAGGAGTAATTAACCTGGATTTGGGTTTCCAGGACACTCCAGGTCGTCTCTCTCTCCATCCCTCTCTACCTTCAACTCCGATGGAGGAGTAATTAACCTGGATTTGGGTTTCCAGGACACTCCAGGTCGTCTCTCTCTCCATCCCTCTCTACCTTCAACTCAGATGGAGGAGTAATTAACCTGGATTTGGGTTTCCAGGACACTCCAGGTCGTCTCTCTCTCCATCCCTCTCTACCTTCAACTCAGATGGAGGAGTAATTAACCTGGATTTGGGTTTCCAGGACACTCCAGGTCATCTCTCTCTCCATCCCTCTCTACCTTCAACTCAGATGGAGGAGTAATTAACCTGGATTTGGGTTTCCAGGACACTCCAGGTCGTCTCTCTCTCCATCCCTCTCTACCTTCAACTCAGATGGAGGAGTAATTAACCTGGATTTGGGTTTCCAGGACACTCCAGGTCATCTCTCTCTCCATCCCTCTCTACCTTCAACTCAGATGGAGGAGTAATTAACCTGGATTTGGGTTTCCAGGACACTCCAGGTCGTCTCTCTATCCATCCCTCTCTACCTTCAACTCAGATGGAGGAGTAATTAACCTGGATTTGGGTTTCCAGGACACTCCAAGTCGTCTCTCTATCCATCCCTCTCTACCTTCAACTCAGATGGAGGAGTAATTAACCTGGATTTGGGTTTCCAGGACACTCCAGGTCGTCTCTCTATCCATCCCTCTCTACCTTCAACTCAGATGGAGGAGTAATTAACCTGGATTTGGGTTTCCAGGACACTCCAGGTCGTCTCTCTATCCATCCCTCTCTACCTTCAACTCAGATGGAGGAGTAATTAACCTGGATTTGGGTTTCCAGGACACTCCAGGTCGTCTCTCTCTCCATCCCTCTCTACCTTCAACTCAGATGGAGGAGTAATTAACCTGGATTTGGGTTTCCAGGACACTCCAGGTCGTCTCTCTATCCATCCCTCTCTACCTTCAACTCAGATGGAGGAGTAATTAACCTGGATTTGGGTTTCCAGGACACTCCAGGTCGTCTCTCTCTCCATCCCTCTCTACCTTCAACTCAGATGGAGGAGTAATTAACCTGGATTTGGGTTTCCAGGACACTCCAGGTCGTCTCTCTATCCATCCCTCTCTACCTTCAACTCAGATGGAGGAGTAATTAACCTGGATTTGGGTTTCCAGGACACTCCAGGTCGTCTCTCTATCCATCCCTCTCTACCTTCAACTCAGATGGAGGAGTAATTAACCTGGATTTGGGTTTCCAGGACACTCCAGGTCGTCTCTCTCTCCATCCCTCTCTACCTTCAACTCAGATGGAGGAGTAATTAACCTGGATTTGGGTTTCCAGGACACTCCAGGTCGTCTCTCTCTCCATCCCTCTCTACCTTCAACTCAGATGGAGGAGTAATTAACCTGGATTTGGGTTTCCAGGACACTCCAGGTCGTCTCTCTCTCCATCCCTCTCTACCTTCAACTCAGATGGAGGAGTAATTAACCTGGATTTGGGTTTCCAGGACACTCCAGGTCGTCTCTCTCTCCATCCCTCTCTACCTTCAACTCAGATGGAGGAGTAATTAACCTGGATTTGGGTTTCCAGGACACTCCAGGTCGTCTCTCTCTCCATCCCTCTCTACCTTCAACTCAGATGGAGGAGTAATTAACCTGGATTTGGGTTTCCAGGACACTCCAGGTCGTCTATCTATCCATCCCTCTCTACCTTCAACTCAGATGGAGGAGTAATTAACCTGGATTTGGGTTTCCAGGACACTCCAGGTCGTCTCTCTCTCCATCCCTCTCTACCTTCAACTCAGATGGAGGAGTAATTAACCTGGATTTGGGTTTCCAGGACACTCCAGGTCGTCTCTCTATCCATCCCTCTCTACCTTCAACTCAGATGGAGGAGTAATTAACCTGTATTTGGGTTTCCAGGACACTCCAGGTCGTCTCTCTATCCATCCCTCTCTACCTTCAACTCAGATGGAGGAGTAATTAACCTGGATTTGGGTTTCCAGGACACTCCAGGTCGTCTCTCTCTCCCTCTCCCTCTCTACCTTCAACTCAGATGGAGGAGTAATTAACCTGGATTTGGGTTTCCAGGACACTCCAGGTCGTCTCTCTCTCCATCCCTCTCTACCTTCAACTCAGATGGAGGAGTAATTAACCTGGATTTGGGTTTCCAGGACACTCCAGGTCGTCTCTCTCTCCATCCCTCTCTACCTTCAACTCAGATGGAGGAGTAATTAACCTGGATTTGGGTTTCCAGGACACTCCAGGTCGTCTCTCTCTCCATCCCTCTCTATCTTCAACTCAGATGGAGGAGTAATTAACCTGGATTTGGGTTTCCAGGACACTCCAGGTCGTCTCTCTCTCCATCCCTCTCTACCTTCAACTCAGATGGAGGAGTAATTAACCTGGATTTGGGTTTCCAGGACACTCCAGGTCGTCTCTCTCTCCATCCCTCTCTACCTTCAACTCAGATGGAGGAGTAATTAACCTGGATTTGGGTTTCCAGGACACTCCAGGTCATCTCTCTATCCATCCCTCTCTACCTTCAACTCAGATGGAGGAGTAATTAACCTGGATTTGGGTTTCCAGGACACTCCAGGTCGTCTCTCTCTATCCATCCCTCTCTACCTTCAACTCAGATGGAGGAGTAATTAACCTGGATTTGGGTTTCCAGGACACTCCAGGTCGTCTCTCTCTCCATCCCTCTCTACCTTCAACTCAGATGGAGGAGTAATTAACCTGGATTTGGGTTTCCAGGACACTCCAGGTCGTCTCTCTCTCCATCCCTCTCTACCTTCAACTCAGATGGAGGAGTAATTAACCTGGATTTGGGTTTCCAGGACACTCCAGGTCGTCTCTCTCTCCATCCCTCTCTACCTTCAACTCAGATGGAGGAGTAATTAACCTGGATTTGGGTTTCCAGGACACTCCAGGTCGTCTCTCTATCCATCCCTCTCTACCTTCAACTCAGATGGAGGAGTAATTAACCTGGATTTGGGTTTCCAGGACACTCCAGGTCGTCTCTCTATCCATCCCTCTCTACCTTCAACTCAGATGACAGAGGACAGAGTTCCAAATGACACCCTATTCCCTATATAGTGCACTACTTTAGACCAGAGCCCTATGACACCCTATTCCCTATATAGTGCACTACTTTAGACCAGAGCCCTATGACACCCTATTCCCTATATAGTGCACTACTTTAGACCAGGGCCCTATGACACCCTATTCCCTATATAGTGCACTACTTTAGACCAGAGCCCTATGCCACCCTATTCCCTATATAGTACACTACTTTAGACCAGGGCCCTATGGACACTACATAGGGAATAGGGTGCCACTTATCCCCAGGAACCCATTCACTGGTCTTCACTATAGTCTTCCTGTGCACTTTATAGGGAATAGGGTGCCACTTATCCCCAGGAACCCATTCACTGGTCTTCACTATAGTCTTCCTGTGCACTATATAGGGAATAGGGTGCCACTTATCCCCAGGAACCCATTCACTGGTCTTCACTATAGTCTTCCTGTGCACTATATAGGGAATAGGGTGCCACTTATCCCCAGGAACCCATTCACTGGTCTTCACTATAGTCTTCCTATGGACACTATATAGGGAATAGGGTGCCACTTATCCCCAGGAACCCATTCACTGGTCTTCACTATAGTCTTCCTGTGCACTATATAGGGAATAGGGTGCCACTTATCCCCAGGAACCCATTCACTGGTCTTCACTATAGTCTTCCTGTGCACTATATAGGGAATAGGGTGCCACTTATCCCCAGGAACCCATTCGCTGGTCTTCACTATAGTCTTCCTGTGCACTACATAGGGAATAGGGTGCCACTTATCCCCAGGAACCCATTCACTGGTCTTCACTATAGTCTTCCTGTGCACTATATAGGGAATAGGGTGCCACTTATCCCCAGGAACCCATTCACTGGTCTTCACTATAGTCTTCATGTGCACTATGTAGGGAATAGGGTGCCATTTAAGATGAAGGAAGAGCTTAGTAGAGGGTGAGAGGACTGACTGGTTCCACCACCAGACAACCATATTTTTATATCATTATTATAACCATAGACATTGATAGTGGACTTTACAATGACCCTGTCTAGAGGGAAAAAGGAATCGCTGGTTCTACCATGTCACGATCGTTGAGAGACGGGTCAGACCAAGGTGCAGCGTGGTATATGAGAACATGTTTATTAAACTGAACACACACACTGACAGAACAACAAAAGGCAACGTCGACGTGACGTCGGAAGGCTATACGTAAACAAGCCAAACTCACCGAAACACAAACAAGATCCGACAACCCAGGCAGGAAAACTGGCTGCCTAAGTACGATCCCCAATCAGAGACAACGAGCGACAGCTGCCTCCGATTGGGAATCACACCCGGCCAAACCTAGAAATACAAATATAGAATGTCCACCCTAGAACTACACACACATGATATTCACACCCTGGACAAACTACCTGGAGAATAACAGTCTCTCCAGGTCAGGGTGACACACCACCACCCTGACCAAACTACCTGGAGAATAACAGTCTCTCCAGGTCAGGGCGTGACACACCACCACCCTGACCAAACTACCTGGAGAATAACAGTCTCTCCAGGTCAGGGCGTGACACACCACCACCCTGACCAAACTACCTGGAGAATAACAGTCTCTCCAGGTCAGGGCGTGACACACCACCACCCTGACCAAACTACCTGGAGAATAACAGTCTCTCCAGGTCAGGGCGTGACACACCACCACCCTGACCAAACTACCTGGAGAATAACAGTCTCTCCAGGTCAGGGCGTGACACACCACCACCCTGACCAAACTACCTGGAGAATAACAGTCTCTCCAGGTCAGGGCGTGACACACCACCACCCTGACCAAACTACCTGGAGAATAACAGTCTCTCCAGGTCAGGGCGTGACACACCACCACCCTGACCAAACTACCTGGAGAATAACAGTCTCTCCAGGTCAGGGCGTGACACACCACCACCCTGACCAAACTACCTGGAGAATAACAGTCTCTCCAGGTCAGGGCGTGACACACCACCACCCTGACCAAACTACCTGGAGAATAACAGTCTCTCCAGGTCAGGGCGTGACACACCACCACCCTGACCAAACTACCTGGAGAATAACAGTCTCTCCAGGTCAGGGCGTGACACACCACCACCCTGACCAAACTACCTGGAGAATAACAGTCTCTCCAGGTCAGGGCGTGACACACCACCACCCTGACCAAACTACCTGGAGAATAACAGTCTCTCCAGGTCAGGGCGTGACACACCACCACCCTGACCAAACTACCTGGAGAATAACAGTCTCTCCAGGTCAGGGCGTGACACACCACCACCCTGACCAAACTACCTGGAGAATAACAGTCTCTCCAGGTCAGGGCGTGACACACCACCACCCTGACCAAACTACCTGGAGAATAACAGTCTCTCCAGGTCAGGGCGTGACACACCACCACCCTGACCAAACTACCTGGAGAATAACAGTCTCTCCAGGTCAGGGCGTGACACACCACCACCCTGACCAAACTACCTGGAGAATAACAGTCTCTCCAGGTCAGGGCGTGACACACCACCACCCTGACCAAACTACCTGGAGAATAACAGTCTCTCCAGGTCAGGGCGTGACACACCACCACCCTGACCAAACTACCTGGAGAATAACAGGACTACAGCTGAATAGGGGATAAGGACTACAGCTGAATAGGGGATAAGGACTACAGCTGACTAGGGGATAAGGACTACAGCTGAATAGGGGATAAGGACTACAGCTGAATAGGGGATAAGGACTACAGCTGAATAGGGGATAAGGACTACAGCTGAATAGGGGATAAGGCCTAGAGCTGAATAGGGGATAAGGCCTAGAGCTGAATAGGGGATAAGGACTACAGCTGAATAGGGGATAAGGACTACAGCTGAATAGGGGATAAGGACTACAGCTGAATAGGGGATAAGGACTACAGCTGAATAGGGGATAAGGACTACAGCTGAATAGGGGATAAGGACTACAGCTGAATAGGGGATAAGGACTACAGCTGAATAGGGGATAAGGACTACAGCTGAATAGGGGATAAGTACTAAAGCTGAATAGGAGATAAGTACTAAAGCTAAATAGGGGATAAGGACTACAGCTGAATAGGAGATAAGTACTAAAGCTAAATAGGGGATAAGGACTACAGCTGAATAGGGGATAAGGACTACAGCTGAATAGCTAAAGCTAAATAGGGGATAAGGACTACAGCTGAATAGGGGATAAGGACTACAGCTGAATAGGGGACCAGATCATATTGTCTTGATTCACTGAATTAATTAAATAGAAGAGATACACAGTAAGAGAAAACTGTCTCTAAATATCTACTTTAACTATAGCACCATTTCATTGAGCTCTGCCATTCACATCTCACACAGAGAACAGATGAAGAGGAAAGAGAACAGACGAAGAGAACAGAGAACAGATGAAGAGGACAGAGAACAGATGAAGAGGACAGAGAACAGATGAAGAGGACAGAGAACAGATGAAGAGGACAGAGAACAGATGAAGAGGAAAGAGAACAGATGAAGAGGAAAGAGAACAGATGAAGAGGAAAGAGAACAGATAAGGAGGACAGAGAACAGATGAAGAGGACAGAAAACAGATGAAGAGGACAGAGAACAGATGAAGAGGAAAGAGAACAGATGAAGAGGACAGAGAACAGATGAAGAGGACTGAAACATCAAGGTGAAACATCAATACATTCTGACTCCTCAGACTCCTCTACACTGTCCAAGAAAGAGAGTGAGGGGGGGGGGACGCAACAAACCTTTCAGCCAAAGCCAAGGTTTTGATGTCCTGAGTCTAACACCGCTCTCCTAAAGATAGAACGCTCTTATCAATTAGATTCTCTCTCCCTCTCTCTCTCTCTCTCTCTCTCTCTCTCACGCACACGGCACCTTGGTCAGATAACTCGCTGTTATTCTGGGGATTGGATCCTCCCCCCACCTCTATCACTCTCTCCCTTTCCTACCCCCTCACCCATCCACCCCTCCCACTGTCCTTCACTGTTGGCACAAACAGTTCTCTGTGTCCCTCTCTCTTCCCTCCCTCATTATCCTCCTTCATTTTTCTATCTGTTTATTCTCCCTGTCCTCTCTCTCTCTCTCTCTCTCTCTCTCTCTCACCCCTTCTCTCTCTCTCTCTCTCTCTCTCTCTCTCTCTCTCTCTCTCTCTCTATTTATCCAAAGTCAAATAGTTCACCTCTAAAACCCTACATAGTGTTTATAGGACTAGAAACAGCAGGCCCCATCTCCTCCACTGTGTCATCACCATGTTTGCATTTGGTACGGGGGGGGGGGGGGGGGGGTTGACCAATATTATTTAGTAGAACTCATCCTATGACAATGAAATAGATCCTTTATTATTCTACCCACCGTGGGAGGGGAAGGAAAGGAATCAATGGTGTTATGCGGAGGCTCTTGACAAAAGGCATAGAGTACGTGGCCTTGTAAATTGAATTGGTGTCACCGTGTGGGAGTGACCACAATGTCTAAACAGCTCGCTGCATGATTCTGATGCATTGGATAACGTCCCTGTGTCCCAAATGGCACCCTATTCCGTGTATAGTGGACTACATTTGACCAGGGTTGTGGTGAAATGAAGTGCACTGTACAGGAAATAGGGCGCCATTTGAGACGCATCCCTGTCACGATCGTCATGAAAAGTGGACCAAGGCGCAGCGTGATATGAGTACATACTTTAATAGGTACTTACACAAAATACAAAAACAACAAAACGATACGTGAAGTCCTCGGTAATATACACAAACCAACACGGAACAAGATCCCACCAACACAAGTGCACAACTGCCTAAGTATGGTTCCCAATCAGAGACAACAAGCAACAGCTGATTCTCGTTGCCTCTGATTGAGAACCACCCCGGCCAACCTAGAACATAGAACACAAAACATAGACCCTACACACCCTGGCTCAACATATAAGAGTCCCCAGAGCCAGGGCGTGACAGTACCCCCCCCCCCCCCCAAAGGCGCGGACTGCGACCGCGCCAACATAAACCCAACAGGGGAGGGGCCGGGTGGGCATTCCTCCTCGGAAAGGATCCGGCTCCGGGCGTGACCACCACCCTCTAACAACCCCCCCGTAGCGCCCCTGGTCTGGTCTGGGCCCGCTGGCTGGAGCTGGACTGGACATCGGTGGAGCGGATTGCTTAGGCTCCGGTGTGGAGCAGCTGACAGGTACCTGACCAGGCATGGGCTGTGCCGGACTGACGACGCGCACCACAGGCTTGGTGCGGGGAGCAGGAATGGGCCGGACCGGGCTGACGACGCGCACCACTGGCTTGGTGCGGGGAGCAGGAACGGGCCAGACTGGGCTGACGATGCGCACCACAGGCTTGGTGCGGGTAGCAGGAATGGGCCGGACCGGGCTGACGACGCGCACCACAGGCTTGGTGCGGGGAGCAGGAAGAGGCCGGGCCGTGCTGGCGACGCGCACCATTGGCTTGGTGCGAGGGGCAGGAACAGGCCGGGCTGGGCTGGCGACGCGCACCACTGGCTTGGTGCGAGGGGCAGGAACAGGCCGGGCCGGGCTGGCGACGCGCATCACAGGCTTGGTGCGAGGGACAGGAACAGGCCGGACCGTACTGGGAACACACACCACTGGCCTTGTGTGGGGATCAGGAACGGGCCGGACCGGACTGGTAACACACCTCAGTACCTCTCACCGTGCCTCTACACTCTCCTTCCCTCTACTGACCAATGGCCCCCGTAACCTGGTGGCCTTCTCTCCTCGTCCACAAACTCACCCTTTATCTGCCTCCAGCAGCCCCGTCGTCCATGCCGTTTGCCCCCCCCAAAAAATGTATTGGGGGTGCCTCTCGCCTGTCCGACAACGGCCCGGTTGGCGCTGCTTCTCCTCTCCTGCCTGGGTCTCCCCCTTCATCGCCCTCCGGTAACGGACGGCCTCCTCTTCCGTGATCTGCCCCCAACCGAGGAGGACATCCACTAACGTTACCTCTGGCGTTTGGTCCTGGACACGCTGCTTGGTCCTGTATTGGTGGGATCTTCTGTCACAATCGTCATGAAAAGTGGACCAAGGCGCAGCGTGATATGAGTACATACTTTAATAGGTACTTACACAAAATACAAAACAACAAAACGATATGTGAAGTCCTCGGTAATATACACAAACCAACACGGAACAAGATCCCACCAACACAAGTGCACAACTGCCTAAGTATGGTTCCCAATAAGAGACAACAAGCAACAGCTGATTCTCGTTGCCTCTGATTGAGAACCACCCCGGCCAACCTAGAAAACGAACATAGACTCTACACACCCTGGCTCAACATATAAGAGTCCCCAGAGCCAGGGCGTGACAATCCCATTAATTATTTTACATTTACATTTACGTCATTTAGCAGACGCTCTTATCCAGAGCGACTAACATGAGCATTTAGGGTTAAGTGCCTTGCTTAAGGGCACATCAACAGATTTTTCACCTAGTCGGCCCGGGGATTAGAACCAGCAACCTTTCGGTTACTGGCACAACGCTCTTACCCACTAAGCTACCTGCCACCCTTGGTCTTTAGTCAACCTCTAAATTTTCCAAACAACTGGAACAGACGAGGTTTTAGTAAATTCTACATTTACATTATAGTCATTTTAGCAGACGCTCTTATCCAGAGAGACTTACAGTTAGTGAGTGCATACATTACATACTCTTCCGTAGTAGAGAGCACTGTCTAATTCTGACTCTGCTATTTAATGCAAATTGGTAGGTGAGAAACTAAATATTTCAGCTGTAGACATCAGATACATTTCTTTTCCTGTTAGAAATACATTCGTTCAGGGAGCCCGGCAGTTGAGCCTGTGTTAGAATAACACACCCTCAGAGGAGGAGCGTGTTTTCCTCCGTGTTCTTTTCTCTCGCTCTCTTTAATAAATGCCGGGGGGGGGGGTTCCGGTAGTGTGTTAGCGAGAAGGCTTAGCCACCGACCGCCGCCGCCGTAGCTCAAAATCGTTTGTTCACTCCTCACTCCTCACGCGCTGGCTGCTCCGCCAAAACCCTCCTGAACCTTTTTGAGCACAAAAAACTCAAAATCGCCTTGAAACATTTATAGGATCATGCAAGTTTTAGGCTGCTGAGAGCACTAATGGGTTTTAGTGTCCCGGGCCCTCAGGAGTCATTGTGCATGCTAAACCAGAAACCCAGAACAGTGCAGAGCAGAACACACGCACACACAGAGCAGAACTTAAGGCTTCACCAGAACGTTAGGTTTCTGTCAGAATGATGCAGACGGATTGGATCACTTTGTTCTGTTCGTTCTGATATTGGAGGTATGATAGGGATTGGATCACTTTGTTCTGTTCGTTCTGACATTGGATGTATGGTAGGGATTGGATCACTTTGTCCTGTTCGTTCTGATATTGGAGGTATGGTAGGGATTGGATCACTTTGTCCTGTTAGTTCTGATATTGGAGGTATGGTAGGGATTGGATCACTTTGTTCTGTTCGTTCTGACATTGGAGGTATGGTAGGGATTGGATCACTTTGTTCTGTTCGTTCTGACATTGGAGGTATGGTAGGGATTGGATCACTTTGTCCTGTTCGTTCTGATATTGGAGGTATGGTAGGGAAGAGAGCAGGTCTTTGTAGTTAGAAACGTTCAAAGCATTTTTTTTTCTTCTAACAAACACACACAGTCAGTCCGTCAGTCGGTACATGGATGAATAATGTTGCTTTGTGATCTGTTCTCTAGTATGATAGAGTGCTACTCTTACACGCTTACCACCGTGTAACAAAACGTCTTACTTTCATTCTGCAGGAAGGATATTGTCACTTAGCTGGAATTGACCATCATCCTTCTGAACAACCAGCGTGTCTTTTCAATAATACATCCGGTGAAATCCAGTGTTCTGTGTAAAGGTTGGCCACTATGTTTAACAGTAAAGAGCAGGATGTAACAGGGAAAGCAGTTCCTCTGTTCTTATTGCTTCCTTCTATCTTCTATTAACCAGGAATCATCCCCATAGCCTAGACCAGGGATCATCCCCATAGTCTAGACCAGGAATCATCCCCATATAGCCTAAACCAGGAATCATCCCCATAGCCTAGACCAGGAATCATCCCCATAGCCAAGACCAGGGATCATCCCCATAGCCAAGACCAGGAATCATCCCCATAGCCTAGACCAGGAATCATCCCCATAGTCTAAACCAGGAATCATCCCCATAGCCTAGACCACCAATCATCCCCATAGCCTAGACCAGGAATCATCCCCATAGCCAAGACCAGGAATCATCCCCATATAGCCTAGACCAGGAATCATCCCCATAGTCTAAACCAGGAATCATCCCCATAGCCTAGACCACCAATCATCCCCATAGCCTAGACCAGGAATCATCCCCATAGCCAAGACCAGGAATCATCCCCATATAGCCTAGACCAGGAATCATCCCCATAGCCTAGACTATACATACCATAGTCTATACATACCATAGTCTATACATACCATAGTCTATACATACCATAGTCTATACATACCATAGTCTATATATACCACAGTCTAGACATACCATAGCCTATACATACCATAGTCTATACATGCAATATTCTATAGATACAATATTCTATACATACCATAGTCTATACATACCATAGCCTATACATACCATAGCCTATACATACAATATTCTATACATACCATAGTCTATACATACCATAGTCTATACATACCATAGTCTATACATACCATAGTCTATACATACCATAGTCTATATATACCATAGTCTATACATACCCTAGCCTATACATACCATAGTCTATACATACAATATTCTATACATACAATATTCTATACATACCATAGTCTATACATACAATATTCTATACATACAATATTCTATACATACCATAGTCTATACATACCATAGCCTATACATACCATAGCCTATACATACAATATTCTATACATACCATAGTCTATACATACATTTACATTTTACATTTACGTCAATTAGCAGACGCTCTTATCCAGAGTGACTTACAAATTGGTGCATTCACCTTATAGCCAGTGAGCAGCGAACAGTTTTGACTGGGCTGAGCGGGAACTGTGCTTCCGCAGAGGTAGGGGGGCCAGCAGGCCAGAGGTGGATGAACGCAATGCCCTCGTTTGGGTGTAGGGTCTGATCAGAGCCTGAAGGTACGGAGGTGCCGTTCCCCTCACAGCTCCGTAGCCAAGCACCATGGTCTTGTAACAGATGCGAGCTTCAACTGGAAGCCAGTGGAGTGTGCGGAGGAGCGGGATGACGTGAGAGAACTTGGGAAGGTTTAACACCAGACGGGCTGCTGCATTCTGGATGAGTTGTAGGGGTTTAATGGCACAGGCAGGGAGCCCAGCCGACATCGAGTTGCAGTAATCCAGACGGGAGATGACAAGTGCCTGGATTAGGACCTGTGGAGAGGAGGGTTGAGGAGGCAGAATCAGGAGATTGGAGGGAGAAGGATTGAGCAGAGGGAAGAGATGATAGGATGGAAGAGGAGAGAGTAGCGGGAGAGAGAGAGCGAAGGTTGCGACGGCGCATTACCATCTGAGTAGGGGCAGAGTGAGTAGTGTTGGAGGAGAGCGAGAGAGAAAAGGATACAAAGTAGTGGTCGGAGACTTGGAGGGGAGTTGCAGTGAGATTTGTAGAAGAACAGCATCTAGTAAAGATCAGGTCAAGCGTATTGCCTGCCTTGTGAGTAGGGGGGGACGGTGAGAGGCTGAGGTCAAAAGAGGAAAGGAGTGGAAAGAAGGAGGCAGAGAGAAATGAGTCAAAGGCAGACGTAGGGAGGTTGAAGTTACCCAGAACTGTGAGGGGTGAGCCATCCTCAGGAAAGGAACTTATCAAGGCGTCATTGATGAACTCTGGAGGGCGATAGATGACAAGGATGTTAGCTTGAACGGGCTAGTGACTGTGACAGCATGGAATTAAAATGAGGAGATAGACAGATGGGTCAGGGGAAAAAGAGAGAATGTCCACTTGGGAGAGATGAGGATTCCTGTGCCACCACCCCGCTGACCAGATGCTCTCGGGGTATGCGAGAACACATGGTCAGACGAGGAGAGAGCAGTAGGAGTAGCAGTGTTTTCAGTGGTGTTTCCGTCAACGCCAAGAAGTCGAGGGACTGGAGGGTAGCATAGACTGAGATGAACTCTGCCTTGTTGGCCGCAGAACGGCAGTTCCAGAGGCTGCCGGAGACCTGGAACTCCACGTGGGTCGTGCGTGCAGGGACCACCAGGTTAGAGAGGCAGCAGCCACGCGGTGTGAGGCGTTTGTATAGCCTGTGCGCAGAGGAGAGAACAGGGATAGACAGAGGCATAGTTGACAGGCTACAGAAAATGGCTACAATAATGCAAAGGAGATCGGAATGAAATGAACTAAACATCTAGGAAAGCGAGAGAGCGGGGCCTCCCTCACTTACGTTTCACTGAAACACCCAAATATAACTCTCCCAACTTCCACCTCAGAAACTATAATTGTTGTAAACTACAGTGGTTCAATGTTTTCTAGGAATTGACTAACTTAGTTTATTCAGCTAGCTAACTTGGTACAGTATTCTTCCGTGAAATCCTTCCAGGGCACCTAGTCATATGACGCCACAGCCAACTAGCATGCCGGGCTCCAACAACACGTTTTAGCACCAATACTCGGCCACAACAGACCACCAGTGTGTCAACACGCCAAGCAGATCATTCGTGTCCGTGTCTAACATTGTGGGTTAGTCCCGACAGCTTGAGCGAGTCCGTCGTCAACTTATTCAGCCAGTTAGTTAGCTAGAATAGTTAGCATACTAGCTAGCCATTGCTTTCAGCCAACGAAGAAACCTGTCCTCCCACGGCACGAACACACAGAGAGAACCAAGCTGACGTTAACTAGTCACCCATGTTCCGAATTCCCTTGAACGACTCTGGCTACCAGTATGTAAAAACAAAACACAAATGTAGGTTATAACTTACCCTTAGTAGCTACTGTTAGCTAGCCAAGTGCAAAGCTAGCCACTGAATCGATTCAGGCAGTTCGCGTTTGTTCGCTAGGTCGTTCCAGCTATTGTTTAGTAGCTATCTAGGTAGCAACAAGCTAGCTACATTTCAAGCACAGTAGCTACTTACTACCTAACGTTAACGCTTCAGACAATGAGGTTAGAAAACAAGGTCAACACAGTGGCCATTGCTAGCTAGCCAACAGACACGGACACGAATTATCTGCTTAGTGTGTTAACACACTATTGGTGGTTTGTTGTGACCAAGTGTTGGTGCTAAACTGTGTGTTTTTGGATGCTAGCATGCTAGTTAGCTATGGTGTCATAGTTAGCTAGCTGAATAAAGTGGGTTGAGTCTATTCCTTTAAACATTGAACCGCTGTGGTTCACAACAATTCTGATTTCTAAAGGTGGAAGTTGGTAGAGTTTTTGTTCGGGTGGTTCAGTGAAACAATTATAGTTTCTGAGGTAGAAGTTTTTGGTGAGGGAGGCCCTGCTCTCTACTCTCCCAGATGTTTAGTTCATTTCATTCCGATCTCCTCTGCATTATTGTAGCCATTTGCTACAGCCTGTCAACTATGCCTCTGCCTATCCCTGTTCTCTCCTCTCTGCACAGGCTACACAAACGCCCCACACCGCGTTGCTGCTGCCTCTCTAACCTGGTGGTCCCTGCACGCACCCCACACCTGGAGTTCCAGGTCTCAGGCAGCCTCTGGAACTGCCGTTCTGCTGCCAACAAAGCTGACTTCATCCCAGCCTATGCTAATCTCCAGTCCCTCGACTTCCTGGCGCTGACGGAAACATGGATTACCACTGAAAACACTGCTACTCCTACTGCTCTCTCCTCGTCTGACCATGTGTTCTCGCATACCCCGAGAGCATCTGGTCAGAGGGGTGGTGGCACAGGAATCCTCATCTCTCCCAAGTGGACATTCTCAATTTTTCCCCTAACCCATCTGTCTATCTCCTCATTTGAATTCCATGCTGTCACAGTCACTAGCCCATTTAAGCTTAATATCCTTGTCATCTATCGCCCTCCAGGTTCCCTTGGAGAGTTCATCAATGAGCTTGACGCCTTGATAAGTTCCTTTCCTGAGGATGGCTCACCCCTCACAGTTTTGGGGGATTTCAACCTCCCTATGTCCACATTTGACTCATTTCTCTCTGCCTCCTTCTTTCCACTCCTCTCCTCTTTTGACCTCACCCTCTCACCGTCCCCCCCTACTCACAAGGCAGGCAATACGCTTGACCTCATCTTTACTAGATGCTGCTCTTCTACTAATCTCACTGCAACTCCCCTCCATGTCTCTGACCACTAATTTGTTTCCTTTTCTCTCTCGCTCTCCTCCCACACTACTCACTCTGCCCCTACACAGATGGTAATGCGCCGCCGCAACCTTCGCTCTCTCTCTCCCACTACTCTCTCCTCTTCCATCCTATCATCTCTTCCCTCTGCTCAATCCTTCTCCCTCCAATCTCCTGATTCTGCCTCCTCAACCCTCCTCTCCTCCCTTTCTGCATCCTTTGACTCTCTGTGTCCCCTATCCTCCCGGCCGGCTCGGTCCTCCCCTCCAGCTCCGTGGCTTGATGACTCATTGCGAGCTCACAGAACAGAGCTCCGGGCAGCGGAGCGGAAATGGAAGAAAACTAAACTCCCTGCCGACCTGGCATCTTTTCACTCCCTCCTCTCTACATTTTCTTCATCTGTTTCTGCTGCTAAGGCCACTTTCTACCACTCTAAATTCCAAGCATCTGCCTCTAACCCTAGGAAGCTCTTTGCCACATTTTCCTCCCTGCTGAATCCTCCCCCCCCCCCCCCCCCCCCTCCTCTCTCTCTGTGGATGACTTCGTCAACCACTTTGAAAAGAATGTTGACGACATTCGATCCTCGTTTGTTAAGTCTAATGACACTGCTGGTCCTACTCACACTGCCCTACCCTATGCTTTGACTTCTTTCTCCCCTCTCTCTCCAGATAAAATCCTGCGACTTGTGACTGCAGGCCGCCCAACAACCTGCCCGCTTGACCCCATCCCCTCCTCTCTTCTCCAGACCATCTCCGGTGACCTTCTCCCCTACCTCACCTCGCTGATCAACTCATCCTTGACCGCTGGCCATGTCCCTTCCGTCTTCAAGAGAGCGAGAGTTGCTCCCCTTCTCAAAAAACCAACACTCGATCCCACTGATGTCAACAACTACAGACCAGTATCCCTTCTTTCTTTTCTTTCCAAAACTATTGAGCGTGCCGTCTTTAGCCAACTCTCTTGCTATCTCTCTCAGAATGACCTTCTTGATCCAAACCAGTCAGGTTTCAGGACTGGTCATTCAACTGAGACTGCTCTTCTCTGTGTCACGGAGGCTCTCCGCACTGCTAAAGCTAACTCTCTCTCCTCTGCTCTTGTCCTTCTAGACCTGTCTGCTGCCTTTGATACTATGAACCATCAGATCCTCCTCTCCACCCTCTCCGAGCTGGGCATCTCCGGCGCGGCTCACTCCTGGATTGCGTCCTACCTGACCGGTCGCTCCTACCAAGTGGCGTGGCGAGAAGCTGTCTCCGCACCACGTGCTCTCACCACTGGTGTCCCCCAGGGCTCAGTTCTAGGCCCTCTCCTTTTCTCCCTATACACCAAGTCACTTGGCTCTGTCATATCCTCACATGGTCTCTCCTATCATTGCTACGCTGACGATACACAACTAATCTTCTCCTTTCCCCCTTCTGATAACCAGGTGGCGAATCGCATCTCTGCATGTCTGGCAGACATATCAGTATGGATGACGGATCACCACCTCAAGCTGAACCCTGGCAAGACGGAGCTGCTCTTCCTCCCGGGGAAGGACTGCCCGTTCCATGATCTCGCCATCACGGTTGACAACTCCGCTGTGTCCTCCTCCCAGAGTGCGAAGAGCCTAGGCATGACCCTGGACAACACCCTGTCGTTCTCCGCCAACATCAAGGCGGTGACCCGCTCCTGCAGGTTCATGCTCTACAACATTCGGAGAGTACGACCCTGCCTTACACAGGAAGCGGCACAGGTCCTAATCCAGGCACTTGTCATCTCCCGTCTGGACTACTGCAACTCGCTGTTGGCTGGCCTCCCTGCCTGTGCCATTAAACCCCTACAACTCATCCAGAATGCCGCAGCCCGTCTGGTGTTCAACCTTCCCAAGTTCTCTCACGTCACCCCCCTCCTCCGCACACTCCACTGGCTTCCAGTTGAAGCTCGCATCCGCTACAAGACCATGGTGCTTGCCTATGGAGCAGTGAGGGGAACGGCACCTCTGTACCTTTGGGCTCTGATCAGTCCCTACACCCAAACGAGGGCATTGCGTTCATCCACCTCTGGCCTGCTGGCTCCCCTTCCTCTGCGGAAGCATAGTTCCCGCTCAGCCCAGTCAAAACTGTTCGCTGCTCTGGCACCCCAATGGTGGAACAAGCTCCCTCACGACGCCAGGACAGCGGAGTCACTCACCACCTTCCGGAGACATTTGAAAACCCACCTCTTTAAGGAATCCTTCTACCCCCCCCAAAAAAAATTGTAAAGTGGTTATCCCACTGGCTATAGGGTGAACGCACCAATTGGTGAGTCGCTCTGGATAAGAGCGTCTGCTAAATGACGTAAATGTGCCCTTGAGCAAGGCACTT